>NC_056616.1:7249165-7371665 GCF_018340385.1 Cyprinus carpio
CTAGTCCTGTTATAGCCCCACTCGTGACCATAGGTCATGTTTTGCTTCCTATTCCATTTTTGACATTAACTCCGAGATTAATTGCTGAAATTATTCAGTGAAGTCCACGGAATGTGAGTCAGAAATAATTGTTCCTGTGAGAGCAGGACTTACAATGGAAAATAAAACCAAAAGCAAGGTGGTGACATTCCCTGCCTCTGAATCTGGATGTGATTAGGCTGTAATGCACAACATATGGGATCAAGACAAGAAGAGAGATGGATGGATCCTTTGTACAGACGTTCTCAAATGTAAAGATGCACACGTTTCCATCTCTCCTGTCTGCTAAGTGCGAAAGGTGTCAGAGGAAATGGAAATGAACAGAACAGCAGCTAGGTTTGTGGCGCCTGAGTGGCGTTTAGAGACGTTGTGGTTTAGCTGTGTAACTCTATGATGCATTCTGACATGAAAATGCCTGTTTCAGGTTAAGGCCTTATTTCAGAGCTGTGTGCTAATGTGAAACAGCTTTTATATTCAAACTCTGTGAGAAAGGATTTTCACTTATGTTTATGCATTGATATGAAACAGGAGATCGTGTCCCCAGGCGGCTGTCGCTTATGGCCTATGCTTATTATCATCTGCCGTGTCCTTATTTACCTCAGTGGGGGCATCTGGGGCCATGGCCTTGGAGATGGCCTGAAATCACACTTACATGATACCGATTCCCTGCATCCACGGATAGATCCCGGCAGGCTGGATTCACATGTGACTCATGCCTAAAATGTATAGAAGCACCAAAGCCATGCCTGATTTTACTCATAGTGAGTCACTCGAAAACCCAGGTGATATATATATTTCGTAATCCAAAATAATAAGAACCATTTCCCTCAACTTTTAATGAAGGCAGTACAATGAGTTCATCATCAACGTCATAGCAACTCTATCCGGATGATGCACATGTTTTATTTTTGTATGCTGGTGAAATGTTATACCAGGAATTTATCATCTGATGATTATTCTTAACAGATTTCTCAAAGCCTTTTGAATTAACCCTCTGGTGCTCCTCATTTGATCTTCACGGTCAAAAGTCACCTGAAATTTTATTTTATTTTTTTTACACCAGTAAAATCAATGTAATATATTTTTGTTCAATAATATTTTTCCTTTTTTATTTTGTATTCTGAGATCATTTCATGGCACTAATGAATATTTATGCAATGATTATTATGATTGTTACTGCAAATAAATCCGCAGACATTCTGCTGTGAGCATGTAATATATACTGCTGCTGGTGATAAACATATATAAAATAACCACCATATATAACATACATGAAATTACCCCATAGCAGATTTATACAGGTGGAGCTGGGGAAGGTGCAGGATTTCTGAAGTGCGCTGGGCTTGTTTGCGCCATGATTTAATGTATGTTAATGCCAATAAATTCATGGTCATAGTATTAGGAAGCCCCCTAATTAAATGGGTTATAGGCCCCCGTAATTAAACACACTATGCAAAAAAAAAAAAAAAAAAAAAAAGCATAAGAATGTTTGTTAAAAAGTTGTTATTTAATAATGTTGTTATATTTTTTGATGTAGTTATTCTAAAATATACTTAGATGTTATTAAAAAAAACTTGCTTTGTAATAGTATATTATAGACATATTTTGCCGTATGATGATTTTTATATTAACATCACATTTATTTGACTGTTTTTATATCAACACGATTTGAAATAAAACATATTATACCCTTTCGTTTTGCACACATTTTGTTTCTTTGTCAATATTTAGTTACACAACTAAAAAACTCTAATTTAAGGGGGAATTTTTGCCCTGTTGTACCCTGCATGAGAGCCCAGAGACCTTGGCAGGAACTGTAGTTTGCCCCAGACTGATGATGTGTTGTGTTATTGAAAGTGAGTTGGTTTAATTCTCAGCAGTGTTTTTTTATGCCAGAATGTTGCAACATGTTGCCTCTCATTGCTGTTATGTTATTGTAGACATTCCCATGTAAAATAAAGGGGGAACGAGACAGACAGGGAAAGAGAAAAAATCAAGGGGAAAAGGGAGTGCTGTGATTTTTTTTTGGTTCACACACTGCAGTATGTTATTTCACAAGAGGCCCTTGGCCAGATAAGGGCTTTGTGTTTTAAAATATGATTGATCGTGGAATTCTGCTCTGTGATTCTAATGCAGAGCTTACGACTGTTACACTCAGATATGTTCTCTGCCTTTATTTTATGTAACACAGCAAGGAGATAAAAGACCATTTCATAACACCATTTCATAAGAAAATCCAGTGCATTGTGGTACACAACATTCTTGTTCAAATCGCTGTGCCAAAACTGTTGTGTCTAGAGACCCCACAACATCTGGGAGGTTTCAGGAACTGGAACAGATAGACAGACACATCTGGTGTGATTTGTGTAGGCCAGAAATGTTTGTTAAAGCTAGAAGAAATCAGGCATGTGTGATAAACCAAAAAAAGACACTGTACACACTGTAGTTAAGTCAACAACCAATGTAGGTAATTTTGGTAAAAAATCCATCAAAATTTAGAGATGAAAATTCTGTGATCATTTACTCACCCTCATATCTTTCCAAAAATGCATGACTTCTGTGTATGGAATGTTTTTGATCAAAACCACATTTGACCAATCTGACTTAAATTGTACAAAATTCAGTATTTCAGTGAAACAACAGATCTAATATGCACCGTCTCTGAGCTGCAAAAGTAGTATTTGAGCCTCTGTTTGATCTTGGAATATGACTTAAATCTTTATTAAACATTCCAAGATGTTTTATGTCACTAAACAAGAGTGTTCTGGAGTCTCAGTTGAACTCACTGACACCCAGGCCAAAGCCGAGCTGTTAATCTGTTAGATTATTCTCTGAAACAGGTATGAAGCACAAGGGAAGAATTAGAGACAGCGTGTCACGTAGCTTGAAATGGACAAGGACCTTATTCAGAGACTGAAGAAAGGAAAAGACAGCAGTGGTTAATTCATAAGGAGTGACAGTAAGTGGAGTGGGAGGGGTGTGCATTGTCACGCCGCTGGAATGTTCACCAGTGTGACTAAACCATTTCTCACAAATGGCCAGGATGTGGGCGATTTGGTTTGATACTCTAGCTACATTTTTTTTTTCTTCTTCTTCTTCTTCTTCTTCTTCTTCTTCTTCTTCTTCTTCTTCCAGAGAGGACAGTAAACAAAGTAGTACTATGCGACTAGAACGAGATGAAATGTGGCCTGAAGTTACCCTGTCCATTCAGTGGAGCTCAACACAGAGTTTTCCTGCTCTGAATCCATGAATCAATTCAAAACATGAATTCAGGTTTTTAACATTATTTTTGAGTGTTAATAAAACACATTACTCCATTTCGAAAATGCTGGTATATTTACTCACCCTCATGTTGCTCCAAACCCATATTATCAGTTTCTTTCATATGTGGAATGCAAAAAAAAAAAAAGCATATTTTATAAGAATATCCTGGGCACTGTTTTCAATATGATGAAAGTAGAACTGAACTGGAAGTTCAGTTAGTGCAATTTGTTACCTTTGGATCATGAAGTGATCAGAATACAGTGAGCTGAAAACATACTTTCATACTACAAATTTAAGGATAGAATTATGCACAATAAAGGTCAAACAAACAAAATCACTGACCACAAAATGTCCACTGCATTTTTATACACAGCTAACTGTATTTTGTGGCTCCATTTGAAGACTTTATGGTAAAATTGAGCATTCTGGATTATTTTCCATAATAACATAAAGTTGGTGGGTTGGTTCACCCAAAAATGCAAATGGTCTTCAATTATTCACTCTCGTTTGGTTCCAAACCCATAAAACTGAAGATATCTTCAATTAAAGATATTTCTGTCCCTCGGTTGAAGTCCATTCTACTAAAACTATGATGCTTCATAAATTTCATAATGTCATTTTAAAAGTAATCCATGTGAACTGAGAGATTTAATCCTTTATATGATAAACCGAATTCATTTTGGCCGTCATTCACATATAAACATTGATTGACACACACACTGATCATCAAATATGGTAAAAAGACACCACTTGACCTGTTTCTTGCACGTCAAGCAAACACTTATGAGCTTGATTTGTATGGATTGCTTTACAACAACATGACAGAATTTTCATTTTTGGGTGAACTAAACCTTTAACTGAATAAATAAATGAAACAGATATGAATTCATTAAATACCCCAGATGTTATAATGTATCTAGTGTTCTGTCATCCTGATTTGCAAAGTTATATTTTGTCGTATCCTCAGGGCCTTCCCCACTGCAGTATCAGCTGACTGTACCTATGCATTTAGGTCACTGGCTCTTTCCAGGGGATGGTTTTGTGGTATTTGCATTTGTGATATAACAATCACCATTGTTCAGCTGTAGCTCCCGTCACTGTCCAAAGGGTGAAATGAGAGGTGAAATCAACACATGAGGTGGCTGATCGTCTATGATACTCTTCTGTAGTAGGAAAAGGTGGGGATTTGCTGTGCCTCGGGCTGCAGCCGGACTCCACGAGATCTAGTAATTCACCTTGCATGAAAGAGAAGCTCTCTTTGTGGCTGGGATATTATCCCTATTTATTCCCATTCCTGAAATTCAATCCTTACAGGACAAGAGCAGCAAGATAAAGCTAGACAATGAATGACGCAGATTTGTCCTTTCTCTTGATCTGCCCCCATTTGATTTTTTTTTAGGATGTTTAAATCCTGAAAAATATCTGTTGTTTCACAGTGACTTAAGAGCTAACTTCTATAACTTAGTAATGTGTAAGCGTTAGCTAACTTAAAACCTAGTCAATTCTAGCTGTCTGGGTTGGATTCTAATAAGTGATTGAACTTAATGAAGTACATAGACAACAACTGTGCACAGTGTGCCCACATGTCAGTTATTCAGCTTACAAATTACTTTACGAAAACCATTCGGTAAACAATAACCCCATAAAACAGTTTTGAAAATGGCATGTGATCTATGAGCTTTATACAGTGCATGCCATTGTAAGACTGTAATCATCTTTCTCACAGTCTTGGTTCATCCATATGTAAAATTCAATATTGTGTCTACCATGACTACAGACTATAGGGTTTGTGTTAGCATTTTGCTAAGCTAATGGTGAGATACCCTAAAGAAATCAAAACAATTTCCTTTTAATTAGTTTGAATTTGAATCATACACAAATTAAATAATAATAATAATAATGTACTTTAGATGCTATAACTGCTACATTTTAGTTATTCAGAATCATTTGTTTGTTCATTAAAGGGTACATTTACTTCTTAACAAAAACTTCATTCAACTCAACTAATGTACTGTTGAACAACCCTGAAAGCATGTTTTTGTTCAGTGAAAACTCAATAATATTTACATCATTTACCACTGTAGCCTTGGGCAGTCCATAATATTAGTTATGTTTGCTCCAAAAGTAATGGCATGGTCATGTGTCCTGCTGTATATGGGCAGCCATTCATTCATTATTAATGCATCTTACATGGTCAAAAAGCAATAATCTGGATCCCTATGAGAGACTCCCAGCAATGCACCAAGGCATTTGCCTGGTCTGGCTCCAAAGAATGAACCTATGGTGTCTTTAAAGAAATATTCTGGGTTCAGTTAAACTAAATCAACAGTGTTTGTGGCAAAATGTTGATTACCACAAAGAATTATGCTATTGCATTATACACCTGTATGGAATGTACACCTTTTTTTTTTTTTACGTACTGTTTATTGAGCTTTTTTGTTGTCTGTACCCTTAAATTAGTATGATAGTGATTATGAATTGGATCCATTCACTTCCATTCTAAGTGCCTTACTGTAATACCTATATATTTGTTTGTTTGTTTGTTTGTTTTTTTTTAAAGAAAAGAAACGTAGTACTTCTACGTAGTAGAAAAGAAGATATTTTGAAAAAGGTTGGTAACTAAAACAAAAACAACTTCCTTATACTTTTTTTCTCCATACTATGGAAGTCAATGGCTACCATCAATCTGAGGGTGAGTAAATGATGACAGAATTGTCATTTTTGGGTGAACTATTTCTTTAACTTGTACTGAGCCCGGAATATTCCTTTAAATTCTTTCTAGGTAGGCAGCACTCTATTTTGGACGGAGCTAATGTGAGAAACGAAGGAATTATCACTGATTGTTTTGACAAACAAACCTTATTCCCCACGGGGATCATGAGGGAATTTCCCAGCATGCTCTGTCTTACTTTTTGGCAGCCTGTGTACCCACTACCACACAGAGTGAGACGGTGAACCTTGCACTGTTGAACGGCTGCCAAATTCAACAGTGTGTGGTTTTGCAATGCCTCCGTCACCCTGATAAACCACACTTCACTTTACATCTACATTTACGCCTGAAGTTATTTGTTTACTACTGTATGTCAGCTATGAAGAACCTCAGCAATGCTTAACTAGTTATCACTGCAGTTTACTGTAACAGCACTGTACTGTCTGATGCAAATAAGAAAAGAAGCTGCTTATCTTTCTGGCCTGTATCCAAAAAATATGTGGTGGCGCAACAAGGTCATTGTCATCAATGACCTAAGCTCAGTCTTCCTGCGGTTTACACATAACCTGAGGCAAGATGATGTCATCTTTGTATATTTGAAGTTTCTGAGGGCACAAGTCAAAGCTTCACAGGAAATGATAGAGCTAGTCTTCACACCGTCTTCATAGACTCTTCTCATTCCTGTACAGTTTGAAGTTCTGTGCTTGTTGTCTGTTACTCTGTTCTTGCAGAGACACATGACACATCGCCAGATGCGTTCATGAGCTGATAAGAGCTCTAAAGCAATCAAGACTTTATGGTTATTACGTCTATTCAAGATAAAACAAACACTGAGCTTTGAGCAAGTCAGCGGCTCTGGAACTGGATCAGTCGCACACACAAAGAGCTGCACGTGGTTGCTGTGTGAAGCCGGAGGGTGTGGGACAGTCGCGGGAGAACTGGGTCAGTATATATTTGGGACTTTGTTGTTTCTCCGATACTCAGAGCACCTGTCTTACCTGCCGAGCTAGTGGCAGTGTCAGGTTCACCTGGTTTCCCGCCTGAATTTCTCAGAACTGGAGGAAACACTCCCTTTGAGAGCACGTACACACTCTATTTACATACAAGTCGTGTGTCTTCTGTACTTCAGTATGTCTTATTTCCCACCACTGTGCATAGTTGACATTGGATAACAGAATTCTCTGTATCTCGGGGTATTTTGTGATTCAGTTCTGTCATCTTTGAGATAAGAACAAACTAATCGATCTATCCAAATAGAGGAGGGGAAGCGTTGGCCAATGCGAGCCACAGGTGAGGGCAAAGACAGTCACTGCCCAGAGTTCACAGAGCAAACACATGTTAAGTGGAGCAGGGTTCACAAGGGAAGGAGAAAATCAGGACAAACAGCAAAGTCTGCCATGCCATTTGCCAACCTTTTTTTTTTTTTTTTTTTTTACTTTTATCAGTAGTACTCAGAAACACAAATTCATACAACCATAGTGAATGAAAAGGGCAAAGAAACACAAAACAGATATTTTTGATGAAATCTTAGAGCTTTCTGACCCTGCATAGACAGCAAAGAAACTGAGACGTTCAAGGCCCATGTAAGGACACTGTTAAAACAGTCCATGTGACATCAGAGGTTCAACTGTAATTTTATGAAGCTATGAGAATACTTTTTGCATTCAAAGAAAACAAAAATTATGACTTTATTCAACAATTCTTGTCTTCCGTGTCTGTCTTCAATGTGCAATGTCCTTACTACCTTTCTGGGCCTTGAACATGTTAGTTACGTTGCTGTCTATGCAGGGTCAAAAAGCTCCCGGATTTCATCAAAAAGAACTTAATTTGTCAGAAGGTCTTATGGGTTTGGAACGACATGAGGGTGAGTAATTAATGACAGGATTTTCATTTTTGGGTGAACTAGCCCTTTAACTCTGCTTTATTCTAAACTCCTGGGTTTTCTGTTTTCACATACTTTACAATAAAATGAAGTGCTAACCCCACTTCTAAATTGCAGGTGTGATACATACATTTACCCAGGGTTAGAAGTGAGGTTTAGGATTATGATAACCCAGGGTTAGGTGCAATGTGAAGAAATCAGTTAATGGGGCACTAGCTTTTGGCCCAAAACATACTCTACACAAGTATTTAACTTCAAACCAAGCTACTAAATCTCATTGTTATGAATTGCTGAATTTTGAAATGTGATAAAACATAAATTGCTTCCTGACACCAGTGTGTGCTGTATTTTCATCATTGCCACACGAGGCACTATCACAGTCATTAGCGTGAACTGTGTTCTGTGGTATGTTTTCTATTTCGGGTCAACCTCTGGTATGGCAGAGCAACATTTTGAATCTTTGAGTAAGTTAGTAGAAGTTTGTTAATATGTTAGCAGGTTCACAGCAAGATGACTGAGAATTAACACATCTGTTTCAATGGCTAAAGGTACCTCTATTGCCCCCCTTGAACACATAAACATATAGTATATAGTTAGTATATGTACAATCTAAGTGTGCACTTGCAATGCATTGGCCAGACAGTTAGGTCTGAGTTTGCGTATGTGCGCAGGATGTTTCTGACCTTCAGTAGCTTGCCGTCTGTGAATGCTAGCCAGTGTTAATCAGTAAACCTTCTGCCCTGACCTGTGTACTGACCTCTCTTCAGAGTTTGACCTAGAAAAGACCTGCAAAGAATTATATATTGCGAAAACACATCCTTTAAAGAGATTAGTCATGATCCCTTTTGTTTGTATCTTGAGTCATCATGGCCATATTACCAAGAGCTAATTTAAAACCTATTGTTAGCTAACACAATTTAAAACCTAATAAAACTTAGCTGTCTAATATGGAATGAAACTTTGCACCACACAGATAACACTCCTCATAGGAGACTTGATGGAGTTAAATGTTAGCATGTTGCTACGCTAATGTTGAGAAAATCTATGATTGTTTTATGGTATTGAATGGAATATAATGTATCAACTTGCCTTTTTGGATAAATGTGTTGAGAGTTATTGCAATGCATTCTTGGATGGGATCAGAGTTTGACTCAGAACAGACATGCAAAGAACAAGATACCCTTTATTTGTATCTTGTGGCCACTGCTAACCTGGTAAAAACAGCTTTTATGCAGGCTAACCCAAAGACCAGACAGAAGAATGCATGTTTACACTAAAACATTATATATGCTATGTGTTGTTTACATCCGTACTGCTTCTGGACGCTGACGTCAAATCAGACAGTAGTTCCTTTATGTAAATGTTTACCAGGCAATGATGGTAAATGTCACAGTGGCCTAAAATTCCCATGTTTTATGTTTTTGATTACCGTTGCTTGTTTGGAGCCCTAAACAACCATGCAGGCCTTGGTTGCTAATATTGTTTTATGAGTCTCCTAAAACAGGTTTAAATGCATGCAAGGTCAAAAAACATGTTAGTTTTCTCAGAAAATAGATTTAATTTTACCTCATATCTAAATGATTCATAAACGACTCATGGGAATCAGTTCAAAGAATCAGTCTTTCTAAACCCCTCCTTTCCGTGAGCCCTCACTGCTGTGATTGGTCAGATGGCGCAGTCCTTTGTGATTGGTCCAGAGCTGTAGAGAGATCTCTCTACAGCTCTGGATTGATCCACCGTGTACAGCGCATGTGTCGGAAACGAAACGCCAGTTGCCTTGACAGAATGACAACCCTGGAGATGACTCGTTTCCGCAATTGCGAGTTGACTTTTTTTTTGACAGATTACTAACTTAATAACTTTATCTATCGTGCACTGTCGGCGTCACAACTTTGCAGATAGTTTATGTTCACATACAGCTACATGACACACTGCATGAAAGGTAATAGTCGAAAAGGCATAATAGGGGCACTTTAAGCAAAATGTTAGTGTCAACATATTAATGGGAGGAGAAAAATATGGATTATGAAAATATGGAATGACTTCAGCTGGGCCTAGATTAAAAAAATGGAGCTGTCAAATATGAACTGAACTTTCATTTTTGCCCAATAACCCTCAACACAGCAGTATTGTCACTTTGAGGGTTTGTCTTAGTAATTGATTTGCGTTTTTAGCTGCCTGCTGAATTGTCAAAAACATATACTCTCTTGTAGGTTTGATAAGACAGCATCTGCCAAAAACATCCACTTTAATGTAGACATGGGATTGGTTTCTTGGCAGTGGCAATGAAAAATGTCTTCGAAAATCAAACTTAGTGGAGCAGGAATGCTTGCTTTGAGCATGTTACCACATTCTGCCTGTCCACAAACCACAGGATAAGGATTTATTGCCAAGTGCTCTCTCTGAAATTGTTGTTGAACCCACCGCATAGAATCACCCCAGAAATTATAATGGAATCACAGACATTAGCACCGTGACGGATTACAAAAGCAGCATGACTTTGGAAGTTTCTTTAGGACTTTTGGACAAGTACCAGCAATTGAGTAGAGATGGTCCGAGCACTCCAACAAACTTTTGTAAATTTGTTGTTGACCTTTTTGCCTTGGAAAATTTGAACGCTGCTTACTCTGTGCCACAGGTAAACACAGTATTTAGAGAGAAATTAGATCCAGCATGTAAGCAGGTAGTCATTTAACAGTTACAAACATTCATCAGCAGATGTCATTTTCGATAATCAAGTATGAGTATGAATCAACCGACCGTTGACAGGGGGAAGTTTCCCGTAACCTTAAGAACACTTGAAAACCAAGGCTAGCAGACAAACATACAATCTCCATACACAACTGTTCTCCCTGGCTCAACCCTACTTCACTCCAGATGCTGTATTCCCACCCCCACATAGGAGCGGGGAGTTGTGTTTTCCGATGGCTTCCACATGTCGAGAGGAGACATGGCTGAGTGATTCGCCTCCATCCAGGGACTCATCACAGAAGAATATTATGTTCCAGGGGTGACGGTTAACAAGTGGGAATCGATCTTTGTTCTCCCAGACACCAAGCTACAATTATCTCTGTCCCACCTCATTTCCCCTCATCGATAAGCTCTTGAAGACTCTTTATCGTTTCAAGTCGACGACAAATGATCTATTGACTTATAGTTCTTGCATGTAGCCTTAACATTCTTTTCTCATATTACAACTTAGGGATGATGATTTTAGCCTGTCATGCAAGTTCTCAACTGAGTTCTTAACGTTTTTCTGTTCGGGAGAATCATGTGGAAATCAGTGATGCTGCTCAGCATACAACCAGATCATTTTAAACATGTTTAGAAATTTGGGATCCATCTTTTTAGGCCAATTTATCCCCGATTTTCCACTCATTTCCACTTGGTCGGTTCCGATGTTATCTGGTAATATGAGGTGTTTACAGATCGAATCTTGCACCTTCCAATCTACTCGCAGACAAATTGGGACCTCCCCAATCATATAAAACATATTCAATATTTAGGCCTTTAAAATCAGGATGATCACAATTGCCAATGCGCGACCACAAAACAAGCTGCTGTATGGATCCGTATGATAGTGGAGATGGAGATAACTGCTTGTGGAAGTTTTGCAAAAACACCACTGTCTGTATAATGTGTCGAAAACGCACCACAACCGTAAGGACAAAAAGAAGCACTGGGTGAGTGTAGAAAGCTGTGCTAGCTAACATATGTAAACATTAGTTGCTGAAACGCAAGTGATGATCTGCTGTGTGAGATCACATCAGGTGCTCTCTCTGGCATGATCAGCTTAATAGTATCTTTTAGTGTGAGATGCGCCACCATTTTCAAATTTTGTAGTGTGCACATGATTAAGATTCGAGGGAAGAAAATTTGTGAAGATTCTCCTTAAGTATGGATTGTCCATACATCCATTTTACAAACTGCTTGGACTATGTTGGGTCACAAGGACGCCGGAGCCTTTCCTAGCATCTCAGGCCATAGGTAGGGAAACATCCAGGGCTGTGTTTCCCAAAAGCATCGTAAGCCTAAATTGATCGTAGAAACATTGTCACCAATGGAGCTACAATCAACTTAGGTTAACAACGGTTTTGGGAAACGCAGCCCTGGCCTGTCCATTTGCAGGTCTAATACACATACATCTCCAGTGAGTCTCCACTTTCCCTTTGATGCATGTCTTTGGAACCAGAACACCCAGAGAAAGAAGGGCAGTGCACAAACATTTTGGGGAGCAGTGGCAAAACCTCACTGGGCGTGGGGCAGATATCGCTTGGCTGAAATCATGTCCAGTGATTTTGTCACCAGGCCACCCACCCCAGCCCCCATGCATGGCCCTGAGTGAAAGTCCAAACCAACTTGGGGACTTGAACTGAAGACCTTCTTGTTGTGGCCCATCCAGTTTTTACGCAGTTATTTCTTCCCCAAATGCACAACATTGTTTAAGCAAGTGTTGCTGTGAATAGAATAGGGAGTTTTTAAAGGAAGTTTAAGTACAGTCTGGTTTCAGTAACCTTCAATAACATGGGAAAAATCCCACAATGCTCTTTGTATCCTGCCCAGGGAGCAAATAACCCTGTCAAGGGTGCGTCTGCAACCTCATTCAACATTTCTTAGTTCTTTTACACACACACATATACAAATATAACAACAAATTCTTCAAGTCATCTATCTCTAGTAAACAATTCTTTTTGGGCCTCAATTTAGTAACTTAAGGAAGATTCCCACAATGCTCTTTGATCCCTGTCCAGTCAGCTGCAACCTTATTAAATATCACTGAACATGTGCGCATACACACACGTATACACACATTATAACAAAATTCTTAAAGTTAGTCACCTGGTTTAATCCGTTTTTGTTTATTGAAACGACCACTAATTGCACTTTCTTACTGTCTATCTTTCTCTCACACACTGTATATGATCTTCCCTAGATAAGAGTGTAGCACGGTGCTCTACTCTACTGTAATCTTGTGTTTTACAGCAGAGAGGGTTTTTGTAACTCATTTCATTTGCAGGGTTCAGCAGGACAAAGGATGAACAAATACATTTTCTTTGCAGAGGGTGCGGCCCACATAAATTAATTCAGTGTTTATTTGTTGGCTCCTAACATGCAATAACAGGGTTAAATTATATATAATCATTCAACCCTGTTATATATACCAGTGAATAACAGGGTTGAATGAACCCAAATACTACGATATGTGTAAAATTTAGAAAATAAAATAATGATTATTTACTTGCCTTGCTTAAGAAAGGACCCTAATGATGTTACCTCTCTGTTGCCAAAATGGTAAGAAATATTTTTTTTTAAAGGATATGAGGTAACAGGGTTGCACACAGTATTGAGATATTTAGCACAGCTAAATAGTATGTCATTAAAGTTAATATTCAAAATATTTTTATAAAACAACAGTGAACTGCATAGTGAGAACATAATAGTGCACATCGACTAATAATTATTTGTCCGAATTTTGAATTTTGAATTAAACCGACTTTATCTTTTGAATGCTCATGCTGACTCATAATCAAAAGTTTGTTCTTTGATGTAACATACAACGTTAACCACAGAAGTGACCCCACCTATTTGTGTGTGTGTGTAACGAGGGCTTTTTGTTTGTATAGAGGAGATGAACTGTGACTGTGTGTGTATATGATTGTCGACGTGCGGAGACTCCTAGAGGTTATACATTAGTCTCAAATGGGCCTCAGACAGGGGCTTGAACAATACGTGCTGTTATATAACAACTTCCATAGGAGTGCTTTGCACACAGAGCCTCTGGTACACATCAAGATGCCACTGAGTTACCTCTGTCTATTCTTCTTTCTCTCCCTTGAACATGAATTTGAGCTGAAAAAGACTAGGTATGTTGTTAATGCTTATTACTTGGTATAAAGCGTACCGTTAAGACAAAGTTGGCATGATTTTCAAAGACCTTGAGGAATTATATTGTCTCCGTTTTGCGTCACTGAATGCTTGGCCTATACAAATGTTTTGGGATGTTTATAATGAGTCTAGGACTTAAAATAGTACATGATAGAAGACTGTAATTGAAAGAGTTGAGAGGCCTAAATAATTGGATGAAAGAACAACAAGACTACAGCACAAACTGTTCCTCGCAAGCTAACTACCTGCACAAATCGAATTGGACTCTACAATGATGTCTATAATCATGCCTAGTTTCCAATCTTATATCTACACTGGCATTTTTATGCATAGTCTACTTTACAACATTCGTGAATCTGAATATTTTCTTATGGTGTTTTGCGTGTGAAGAGGACTGTTTAGCATTTGCACTGGTGTTGCTCGGTATCAAATTCACTATATGTTTAACCAACAAGCATCTGGACGCTTCCCCTGGCTTTGATGCCATGGGAACGTGCCTTGCATCACGTATGTGTTTTTCTGAGTGGTACATTTCTGGTTTTATTAGAAAACCAGAAAATAGGAAGGAAATGAAGTTGATATATATATATACAGAACAGTCTGTACATTTTCTGAGAACATTAGATGAATGTTCTTCAAACTTACAAGGAACAATTCTTATTCTCAGAACTTGTTATATTTATTTAGTTTCCTTTTTTTCAAGAATTTTGGGATAATTCTCCCAAAACTGAAAATTCTGTCTAAATTTACTCACACTCATGTCATTCCAAACCCATAAAAAGATGTCATTAAAAGCCTAAATTAAACCTGTTGTCATATAAAGCGATCATATCTCTTCACAATACCCGTGACTGCATTTTAACATGTTTTTACAATTATATAAATATTTTCTTACAATTTTATCTGACAAACAAATCAGACAGGAGAGTAGAATAACTTCGGGGGACTTAAACTCAAAAAATTGTGTGTATTGATGTCTTTCCGCAGTTGAAATAAAATACATTCTGACGTTCATTCATGTTTATTTCTTAAAAAAATGACTAAATTTGAAAGCTGAGACCTTGTTTCATACCAGACGTAACCTGCTCTTCTTGTCTGTTGGCATGTTGTCAGTTTCCTCTGCAGTGAAAAAAACATTGTAAACAAAGAGAAACCTGAAAACACTCCAATAGTCAAGACAGATCAGCTTACTTCTGGTATGAAACAAAATCAAAATCTCAAATTGTGTCTTTTTAAAAATGAATTCAAACACTAAATACCATTTTGTGGCTCTTTAATGTGTCGTGACAGATTGCTATAGCGCCTCAGTTAAAGTGGCACATGAACTGATCGTCTTTTCATATTCACTTTACTAAAGCATGAAATAAACATGAATGAACATCAGAAGGTATTTTATTTCAACCATGGAAAGACATCAGTACACACCATTTTTCAAGTTTAAGTCATTAGAAGTTAGTTTAATATATTGTCTGATTTGTTTATTGTTGCATTATGATTGGTCCGTTCGCCTGTCAATCAAGCACTTTGTGAAGGGTCAATTGAGGGACAGAAACCTCTCAGCTTTCATTCTGAATTTGTGTTTCACAAAAGTCTTGTGGGGTTAGGACATAAACAATGACTGTCTATTTAATGATCAATAATGCAATCATCACATTTTTTATATATATATATATATATATATATATATGAAAAATTTAATTTTCATTTATAGAACAACATTTAAGTTCCAAAGTCCTAAACAAGTTCTTGACTGATGTTTCTTGAACCTCTTCAAGTTGCTATGCTTTCAAATGAAATCCCATAATGTATGTTGCTAAAAAGCCAGCTAGTTCCTACGGCCCTGTAAAATAAACATTTAATCCAGAAGGAGTTAAGAGGATACAGTGTCGGATCAGAGAAATATGCACTAACTGCACCCAGTGGGCTCAATCAGCTCCCCAGGGTACCTAATGGCTTCTATGACCAGGCCAAAGTTCACACCCCACCTCTGGGTATATGGCTGCTCTGTTGAGTAAATTTCACTGAACCCTCTGACCTGCTGTGGGGTCTGAGGCTGAAGGACAGAAGCCAGTGTTGGCTGCCCTCCACAGGCTGGGAGGTCTGGCCTCTGCAGTGGTGAAGTCTTGCCATCTGTTGGCGGTTCTCGTGCCTTGTGGGTAACCCATCCTGTTTGTCTAGCAATATCAAACCGTGGGTTTACAGAAACCCCATGGCAGTTCTCAAATATTATTCCACACCTTCCCATGGACGAGAGAATCAAGTGAAGCTAGGCTCTATTCTAACCGAGAAGAACAACATAGGGTTGGAATCATGAGAAGACAAGGCCCAGGAGTTGTGGGAGCGATCTTGCGGAAGAGATTCTTTGGACTCTCTCTGCTCCTAAACCCTTGAATTTTTGGCCCTACTGAGGGCCAGACTAAATGAACAATTATGTGTCAACATTATTTTAGACAGTGGGAATTTTCCATTGTGATTGAGGGCCAAATCACTCTTATCCTGTGCACGAAGCCTGACAGGCATAACATGAAAGCAATGCACTGATATAAAACAAACATTTATGAAAATGCAAATACTTGTGTTACATAACTTTATTGTATGTATGAAACACATTTTTAAAATGGAAAAATATATCTTATAAAGAAAAGCTAAACTCTGCATTTGGTTTGAAATTTTCCTCTAAAGTGTTTCTAATTTACCCACACAGGACTGTTTCGAACCATTCACACGTTTGTAATAAACTCCAAAGGTTCGTTAGTGGCGCCACCTATTGGTAAAAATACTGAACTTAATATAATTTAAGTTGTTTGGGTTGGCATTAGTGTTATTACTGTTAAAACTCTTACATATTTAATAACTATTAAAAATGGTTTTGTCAATTTAAATAAATCTGAAATAAAATATCATACACATAGATGAAAATGGAAATCATTTTAAGTTGTAGCACTAAAATTAAAATTTAAATAAAAACTAAACTTTAAAATAAAAATAATAATATATTTGAAAATAAATGTAAATAATTAATTTAAAAATAATTGTTTTTTTTAATAATTAATAAAACTGCAAAAAGCACATGACAAAATAACTAAAAAATTTAACTAATTAATAGACTAAAAAAATTAAATATACATATAAAAATCATATTCAGAATAATACTAAAACTATAAAAATGTTAATAATACCAAAAAAACAAAAACAAAAAACAACAAAACAACAACAAAAACACTGTGTTGGATTTAATTAGATGGCAAATAATTTGGTAATCTCTCTCAGGTTTTTTTTTTTTTTTTTTTTTTTCATTTATTTATTTACTTTCTGACATTTCTGTTACAACACCAAAAATCCACATAGTCTACATAAGTGCAGAGTCCACAGGTCTCTATAGATGATGGAAACTGACAGGAAAAGAAACGATCAGGAATTCTTTACTGCTTTCATAAAATTATACAGAAGGAATAGAAAAAAAAACTTATGCTTACCTATAGGCACTGTGATGGAATAACTATAATCCCATATAAGTGTGACTGCTGAATAGGGAGATAAGCTGTGTTTTCCCCAGTGCTTTGATCTATCACCATTATCCCATCTCTGTAAGGACATTTTTCCATAATGAATATGGAAACATTGAGACCAGCCAGATCATGCAGTGTATCAGAGACTCACCTCTCCCAGTCGGTGTAGTAAAAGTGGCTGTCATAGATAGCCAGACTGAACGGGTAATTCAAAGCATCCTGGAACACATGTCTCTCTGTCCCATCAGGAGATATGCACTCCAGTTTCTTTTTGCCTGGTGATTTAGTAGATGTTTATCTTAAATTTGTATTAGAGATATGTGAGATGCTGTATTTTGTGGAAACACTTACCTGCATCTGCCCAGCACAGGTGATTTGTGTCAAAGTCAATTGCCAAGGCATTGGGCAACATGAGACCCATTTGCACCAGTACTTTCCTCTTATGTCCCTCCAGTGAAGAGCTCTCTATTTTGGGAGCATCACGGTTCCAGTCGGTCCAATATAAGGTTCTGAAGGGCATGTGCAGTAGAAACACTTCAGAGCACTTTCACAGAAAACAACTGCACCATATAAATGAATATACTGGTATTTATTGCAGGAATACATAATAATGCCGTCAGTGTATATGATTGATATGGCTTGAAAGAAATCATGTATAATGGTAAATACAGTATAATGATGCACAGACAGCAAATGAAGGATTTTGATAATATCTCACTGACCCACTCTTAGCATCCACTACGATGGCTCTGGGATTTACCAAATCAGAATCAATCAGCACTTTTCTGTTCCTGCCGTCTAGATCGGATGTCTCGATCCTGTCTTTCCCACTGTCTACCCAGAACAACTTCCTGTGCACAGTGTCTACCGCGATTCCCTCCGGCTGGACCAGGCCTGGAATTTCACATTGCATAATTAGGAAATATGGAGAGAATAAGTTGGTGATGCAACCATCATATTTCCCCATAATAAAAATGGAATATATGGACGGACAGATAGATAGATAGATAGATAGATAGATAGATAGATAGATAGATAGATAGATAGATCACCTTGGCTGATAATAGCCTCTGGCTCGGACCCAAATTCTAAGAGCACTCTGTAAATTGTATGTCGTCCAAAATCTGTCCAATACAACATGTTCTCCTGACAGTCATAGTCGATTCCAATCACAATGGAGTCCTGCAAAGCATTATTAGTTTTGCTTAATCAGACAAGAGTTTTGGATTTTCGATTTGGTCATGTATTGTGTTTATGAGGGTCTACCTTTAAGGCCAGTAAAACAGTGGACTTTTCTTGAACTGGGTCTGTTTCATCAAGAGGAATGACTCCAATCTGTGAGGCTTGTGTGTAAAGGATAGCAGGCCCTGAAGGGGAGGAGCTTATGACAGGATACATCAGTGCATTGTTCAGCGGCGCTGCATCAACTGAGATACCTGACAGATAAAAAAAAAAGAGCAGACTTTATGACATGAAAATGGAGCACTGCATGGTTTGGGGGGGGGGGGTAAAAATCATAAAAAGTGCATCCTAAATAACTTCATTACTTACAGGGGGGCTTTACATCATCGTTAGACCGCGTTCCAAGAATTTCTACGCCTTGATGGTCAACACACCAGCAGAAACTGCTGTTGCCGTAACATTGCACAGGCAGGAAATTCCCGTGTGCGTCACACAGGGGCATGTAGTCCTGAGAGGACGGCTGACCATTATAGTGAGTCATGAGTGAAAGCCTCCAGCGCTCGCACACAGTCTCCACACGGGGAAGCAGCGCCGCTGAATAGGACACAGCACACACTGTCTTAATCTTGCTTTTGGAAAACACAGCAATTTTTCCTGAAATTTTTCAAATCTCTGACCATCGACCACATCCATATATCTTGCCTGAATGAATGACTGTGTGAGCGTTAATTACAGTTAGGCCATCTCATGAGGGATAATTATGTCATATATAGTCGGAACTGAACACCACTCCCACAACACACACGATTCAACAGTAGAAATAGCAAGTGTGTCCCAGTGTTTTAAATGCCTTGGATTTTGCAACATGTTGTTGCTGATCTTTTGTATTTTACAACAACTTAAATGATACTGGACTAAGATATTTCAGGAGATTAAAACGTATAAAAACGGTCAAAAGAATAAAACTGAAATAAAAATGGTAGATAATGAAATGTCCCTCATATTATGTTGAGAGTTATGTCATTTATGTATAATAATAATAATAATAATAATAAAAGAAAAATAATGTATAAGCATCAATCAGCGTGCAATGAGCATATTAGAATGATTTATGAAGGATCATGAGACTCTGAAGACCAGTGTTATTTTAGTATCGTTGAGATTCTATTATAGTTAATGTTCATATTTTGAATTAGATTTTAATTGTATATTTTCTTCTTTTGTGTTAAGTTTTAGTAATTTTGTTATGTTTTACCATTTTATGTGTTTTTGTTGTACTGTATGTCTATGTATTTTTTATTCTTTTTTTATTTCAGTTTTAGTTAATTTTATACATCAAGTTTGATAGAAATGACTAAATTAGCTGAAAGAAAATACATTTTTTATTTTATTTTATTTTATTTTATTTCAATTTATTTCAAGTAATGGATTTTACTATTCTTTTTTAAGTTATTTTATTTTTGATCGAATAAATGCATCCTTAATAAGCATTAGAGGCTCCTTTCAAAAAAAAGAAATGTATATCTGACCAAATCGAAAGTTAGCGAGCAATAGCTGCAGAAGGTGAGGGCATAAATTCATACCTGGTTGATCACAGTTGGCATGCGCTGTGCCAGGCATCGTCCTGGTGCCCACTCTCTCCTGCCCTCTACTGTCCACACACCAGCAGTGTCCAGTGGTGCCCAGGCACTGCAGGGATTTGTACTGACCTTTCTCATCACACTGAGGAATAAAGGCCTCCAGGCTTGGGTAGATGCTGAGACTCTTCTGCAGACTTTCTCTGTGCTGCTGGCACACAGTTAAGGGGGGTTTGGGCTTCTCTAATGAAGAAAAAAAAAGGCATGATGCAATTAAACCAAGTCCTGGAACAAAAAATGTTGTTCCGGGAACATGATCTACTTGTTTCAAGTACGTTATGAATGATTAAACAACTCATTTGTGTTTGATTGATTTATAATACACTGCTGAACATAATATTTGACTTGATTGTTGGACTTCTTCTGAGTTATAAGCAAAGAGAACAGTCTGTTACTGAGCTGACAGGGAGAACTGTTATGTTTTTGTTTGATAAATGTTGTGGTTTACGTGGTGGTTGGCAGAGGAAGCCATCGCCCTTGTATGCAGGCCAGCACTGGCAGTGGAAGGAGCCCTGGGTGTTAAAGCAGGAAGCAAACGGATGACAGAGCTGAAGAAAACACTCATCGATATCTGTAAAAGAAGAGAATAATGGGCCTCCAGTGAAATACAACTCTTGAATTTGTACCACATGTGTGGTTACATAAATAACACATGTGACTGAAGAGTGTTAGTGTTCCTCATGCATAAAAGTGTTTAATAAATATCTGTGTTGAATGATCATGATTCATGATTGACCGTAATTTGTGCATAACATAGTTCTTACAGAAATTGTTCAAATGAACTGATTTTATGTACATATGTCTTTTTACAACTGATCTACACAGACATTGTTAGGTAAATATTTAGTTGTCCATCCAGCAGTTCTTTGTAAGTAACAGAGCAACAACATACAGTGTGTAAATAAAATGTAACTTTGTTCAACAGTAAGGTAAATGAATTTGATTGTCCAAAAGTGATGATATACTGTCCAGCAGCACTTGAGGTTGCCAGTCTGTATATTAGTGCTAGGATTTTTCATTGGCCCTTTCTGCAGAAAACATCATTACACCAGAGGTTGGCGATCTTCTTATGTTTGAGTCATCGAATCATTTACTCAAATGATTTGTTCAAAAACAGATTCATTCAGAAATGCTGTTTTTCTTGGAGATGCCCAGCAGTCGCTCAGTATTTTCATCTTGTTTATTTAACTGTTCTGTTTAAACAATAGTGATGGGAGCTTTTCAAAACTCTGAATCAACTGAACTGGTTGCTTTGCGAAATGATTCACTGTTTCGAAGCACTGTGTTGTAACTAAAATGACGCCACATATAATTAAACTTTTTACAAAACAAACTGCGAATGTTTTCATGAAAGCGTAAACTGTGAAATGTAATCTTCAGATCAATAAATACATAATTAATTTTCTGTATAATTTGTAGTGCTTATTCTGTATTTTTAAACCATATATTTTACATGGGTTCATGAAATCAACTCCACCTAGTGGTGAACCATCGATATTTATAAATCTTTAGAAAACATAATGTAACTATGAGCTCATAATGAAACTAAGATAGCCCTGCACATGACATGCAAGAAAAAATAAATAAATTGTACACACAATTGACTAATTCGTTCCCTCGATTTGCGAAATCATGCGCACAATTTACTAATTTGTTATTTGAAAATGAAAGTAGTTGCAAACAAAGCTGGAAAAATTATACAGACAAATTCCTGAAAATGGACTCTAAACAGACTTCTTTTTGGCCTGGTTCTGTTTGAAATGATGTCATACCAGTTTATTCTTTGATTTTGCTTGAATTATAATAAGGACCTCACAAGAACTGGTGGTCTGACTATTACGACTATGATTAACTACTAAAAAAAAGGCTTCCAAGGCCTAAAAAAGGTTTACTGATTTGAAAAATAAAAATAAAAATAAAAAACGACTGATTTGAATTACATATCTACTCACAACACCTAAATTCCATACAAATATTACAATATACTGAACACTTACCCACACACACATGCAAATCGAGATCAAACTCATAGCCAGATTGACAGTTGCAGTGATGGCCACCTGGCATGTTCACACACTCGGAGTGAAGACCACAGGAACTGAGCCCTTCAGCACACTCGTCTACATCTGGACCATATATTCAAAACCCAAGAGAGCCATTCGGAATTTTAACTAAGGCAGTAATTCAATAAAGGCATGAGAAGATGACCTACAGTCTCTAAGGGAACTTTCAAAGGAGCAGCCATAGCAAGCGCTTGGCTTGATGTCAAAATATGACATAGAGGAACACTGAAATACTTGTACCATAGCAGTTGCGTCCATCCCCATGGAAGCCCATGGCACACTGACAATGGTACTGAGTGCCATCTCCTGGCAGGCAGAGAGCCATGGGGTCACAATGGTGCTTCCCAGTTGAACAGGGATTCAACTCTACAAGCCCAGGTAGCTCACCTGATAACATAAAGAATTTCCTCAACAAGATTCAAAAGTTTATGAAACAGATAATAATAACCCACATTGTAGAATTGTTTGGTTATCGGTATGTTCTTACCTCCTACAGGTCCCACTTTGTTGGTTATGGCATATCTAAGGGCGGTTCCTTCTGTAAACATGACCATCAGATGCTCCACATTCACCTGCTGAAAGTCTGGTATGGTCCATGGGCTGTGCTCACAGCTACGGAAACTCATGTTCTGGTGTAGCATGTTGGAGAATGTCTCAGATCCACCATTTTCTGACACCACCATGTACTCTCGCAGTGAAGATGATGTCACAACTGAGCCAGACACAAATTACATTACCCATAATGCCCAAAGAACACATATTAAAGAATTAACTTTGGACTCCAGTGGCTTTTAAAACATGCAGTAGCACTATCGATAAAAGACATGAATGTTCAGTAAAGAGTTTTAAACATTTATTATTAATTATTATCGAGTTTTTCATTTACTCAGAATATCTCATGTAGCTTTGCAAATTTGATTGGCTGAGGGTGTTGATGTTTAGTCTAATAACACTGGGATATTTCTCTATCACTCTGTTTATGGAAGCCCATTTCCACCATATAAGGAAATACTTTGGTAAATCAAAATAATGATATAAAACGTCATAATTATGACACAAACATTCAAAATGATGACATACTGATTGATAATTATGAGATAAAATCTGAAATGATAATAAAAGTACATAATTTACTTTTTATCCCGTCATTTCTAAAAAAGAAAACATAATTATGACAATACATCTATTTTTTATCTAACATGATTTTTTTTTTCTTTTATGTGATAATTATGACTAATTAAATTAATTAAAACTTACTATCTCATCATGTTGACTATCCGTTGATTGAGTATCTAATATTTTTTACTTTATCTCATGACTTAGTATCTCATAGTTTCGTATTTATCTCATGACTTAGTATCTCATAATTTTGATTTTATCTCAAGACTTAGTATCTCATAATTTCAATTTTATCTCAAGACTTAGTATCTCATCATTTCAGCTTTACCTCATGACTTAGTATCTCACAATTTCAACTTTATCTTATGACTTAGTATCTCATAATTCCAGCTTTATCTCAAGACGTAGTATATGTCACGATCTCTAGCTGGAGTGCCCGTGTGCTTTATTAGAGGGCACTCCATTTCAGACTCTTGCCAATTCACCCTGGACTCCATTTCCCATAATCCTTTGCCCGGACTCATCATCAATTGCAATCACCTGTCTCTCATCACCTCATCAGTCTCACACTATAAGAACAGCAAACACACATGCTCATATGGCTGGTGATTGAATGTTTAGTCCTTCCGTGTTTCCATGTTCCTAAGTTTTGCCTTTTTTTGTGTTTTGATCCTTGGACTGTTACCTTGATTTGATTGATTGCTGCCTGCCCTGATCATTGCCCGTCTTGTTGGATTATTCTTTTGTCTGTGCCTTGGATGTTATTGTTTGCTGGTATCTGATCCTGCCTGTCCTGACTATGCTCTTTTAATAAAGCCTGCTATTGGATCCCCACTTCATTGTCACGACGCCTCTATCATTACAGTATCTCACAATTTCATCTGTATCTCATGACTTAGTATCTCATAATTTTGACTTTATCTCTAGACTTAATATCCCATCATTTCAGCTTTATCTCAAGACTTAGTATCACACAATTTTGACTTTTCTTATGACTTAGTTTCTCATAATTTCAGCTTTATCTCATGAATTAGTATCTCATAATTTCATCTTTATCCCATGAATTAGTATCTCATAATTTCAGCTTTATCTCATGAATTAGTATCTCATAATTTCAGCTTTATCTCATGAATTAGTATCTCATAATTTCCGGTACGGGTTATTCGGTTCAGTTTGCATGTGTACCAAACAAATCATTAATTTTTTTCAGGAAATTCAGACAATACATGCAGTTTTGACGCTCTTTGATGTGGCGCGGCATATTGCTGTATAAATATTCATCAAATAGACATATATTTAAGTGTTAATTGTTATAGTTGGGCTCTGTTGTTAATTGTAACCTAATAGTAATGTAAAAGGGCTCCCTATAGTTTAGAGCAGAAAATGAGGTAGATTTTTTTCCCTAAGAAAATATTAATTATAATTAAATTTATTTAAAGGAATAGCAATTTGTTCAGTAAACCATTGTTAAATTAAAAAAAAGCAATTTATGTTTATTTTTTCCTCCTGCTGTACTAAAACCATACAGAACTGTGACGTCAAAACCGAAGTATGTACCGAACCATCATGTACCTTTACACCCCTAATAGTATCTCAAAATTTTGACCTTGTCTCATGACTTAGTATCTCATAATTTCAATGTTTTTGTCATAATTTAGATTTTTTTTACCTCATAATTATGATTTAGTATCTCATAATTTTAGCTTTTTATGGCATAATTTAGAATTTCATCCTGTGACTAAGTATCTCATAATTTCATCTTTTTTTTTCTCTCTGTTATCACACTCCATACTGAATGTCAGCATCAGGGATTTCTTGGGTATTAGATGAACTTGCAGGTTGCTTTGTTATCATTACAATTCAGCTTCCTTTGGAACTATTTTTCTTTTGGTGGAGCATAAATATAAAAAAAGACTGTCAATATGATGTGTAACTTAGGTTACTCAGTAACGAACAATGTAAAATTATGTGGAATTAATTGAAAAAACTAACCCTAGTCATTACCCTCCAAGATTATTTACAAGAATTACCTGATTGGTTGTATTGATAGGTCTCTTTAAAAGGCAGAATATGGACTTTAGCACCATTGGGAATGCTAGGTAAATCTCCATTGATCCTAATGTCAAAATTCAAGTGGTTGAATGAATCCATTCCTTGAGCCTCTTGAATAATGGTAACACGCTGACCTTGTGGGCTGAAGACCAGCTCTGCCTGATTAGAAAACTCAGCACCTGGAGAAAATATGTTTTCCTTCTTTAGACTTATTCATGATCTGTGTGACATAAAGTAATGAAGCTACAGATAATGAAAAACAGTCACACCAGATATGCTGAAGCCATTCAGATGGCCCTGGAGCTCAAGAGCAAACAGCCAACCAAATGTGGAGATCAGCGGGCTCACAGCCATCAGAGCCCAGCCTGCCTGAGCTGGGACAGGACTGATGGAGATGTATACGCGACCTTCTCCCACCACAGCAAAGCCATGGATGTCCACATCGTTTAGCTGAACTTTAATGTCTCCAACAGAAACAAGGCCACTCAGCTTTCCACTTAAAGGTTGAGAAATGCCTGCAAAATCAGATTTATATTTCACATTTTTATTAGAAACTAATATTAAAGGGATAGTTCAACCAAAAATGAAAATTATGTTATTAATTACTCACCCTCGTGTCATCCCAAACCCGTAATGCCTTAGTTCATCTTCGGAACACAAATTAAGATATTTTTGCTGAAATCCGAGAGCTTTCTGAACCTCCATAGGCAGCAACACAACTGACACATTCAAGGTCCAGAAAGGTTACCAGTTTTTTAATAGTCCATGTGACATCAGTGGTCCAGCCGTAATTTTATGACGCTATGAGAATACTTTTTGTGCGCAAAGAAAAAAAACAAAAAAATTCTTCTTTGGCATATCAGTCTTCGGCGTGCATTCACGACAGTACCACTCATGCGTGTTGTGCTGCTGACCCAGGACCCAGTGTTCAGATGTAGAACCTGGATGCACTGTGACTTGTTTACTAGCAGAGGATTGCACACGCATGCATCGTGGTACTCTCGTGAAAAGAAAAACTGAATAAAGATTTATTTTATCTTTTTTTTCTCACAAAATGTATTCTCTACAGTTGAACCATTGATGTCACATGGACTATTTTAATGATGTCCTTACTACCTTTCTGGGCCTTGAACTTGTCAGTTGCTTTGCTGGCAGGGTCAGAAAGCCCTCAGAAAATATCTTAATTTGTGTTCTGAAGATGAAAAAAGATCTTATGGGTTTGGAATGACATGAGGGTGAAGAATAAATGACAGTTTTGTTTGAACTATACCTTTAAAGGTATCATAGTCATAATAAATGACATGACAAGAAAATGCTAGACTAAAAAAACTCACCCATGGGTAAACATTGTCTGCCATTGCCATAGTAACCAGAACGGCAATGACAGCAAGGACCAGTTGGATAGTCTGTGCAGTAACCATCCTGAGAGCAGAATTTCAGGTGCAGGCCACACATTTTGGTTACATTATTTGAAGTAGCGTGTAATACTTCTTGGTTTGGTTTTGGGGGCTGTTGAACAAGTGAAGCTGGCATGTCCATTTGGGCCTTAGAAGTAGATTTATCTGCAGGCATGTTTGATTCTACTGTAATGTAGAAATCTTCATCTTTGGTGCTGCGCAAGCTACCAAAACCCATAGAATCAGACTCAGGGACAGAAGCAGGAACTACCTTCTGGAATGGGAACCGGCTGGATCCAATGTGGAAAATCCACAGTCCATTTACCCCGGTGTTCCCTGCCCTGAGGGTTGCGTAAGTAACACAATTATGTTTTATATCGCTATATACAATTTTACACAAATAACTTCACATAAATAATAATCTATAATACTGCATTTAATAATTAATGTTAACAAACTGAAACTTATATCAACATACTGTGTGATTTCAAGATGCAGAAAGCTACTTGTAAAAGCATACAACTTAAATGGATAAAAGGGAAAAAAAGAAAACGTTTAATGCACTTACTTATAGAGGTTCTTGCTGGTCTCATTATAGCCAAACAGACTGTAGAAGAGCTCTTCTGTAGCACATGTATCACCTCTATTAAAACCAGCCTGAGTTTTAGTTTGACTTTTTGACATGTTTGTATGATTGTAACTGATATTTAACATCTTCTGCTCATCCTCTGTATACAGGAACAAGGCATATGTGTCTGATTTATTGCCGGCCAACACAACCTGGAAACTGGTTACCTACATGGTAAACACAGCAAAGCTAATATTGATAATAATAACTTTACAAATCAAAATATTACTTTATTTGAAACATTTATAGTGGATAAAAAGCAGGATAAAGGAATATTTTTTTTTTTTACACAATATGTAAATGGGAGCTGGAGCCCTTCCTCTTCACAGGCAACATTGTCCCATGTGGCGATGACTGTGTGGCTGGAATTAAATGCAGAACCAGTAAAACCTTGCTGCACCATTTCAGAAGCTCGGATTAATACATCTAATGATTCCTCTGCACGGTAAAAAACAGATCCTTTCCCTCGTCCTGAACTAATGTTTGTCAGGAAAGGTGCAATGGCAGAGAAGCTGAGAGGAAACATGTTTCTTAAATACTGACTCTCTCCAGGTGGAGGCTGAAGGGACAAGAACCCATTTGTAGAAACCTGAGGAATTAAATTAAATTTTAAGCTTCAGACTTCACATGCTCAGTTGCATTTGTAATTTCCTTGATTTTATTTTTAGTTACTTATTTGTATAGGTACAATAAGAAAATCAGCAAAAAAAAAAAAAAAGCATTAGCATTAGTCTTTTTTTTATTTATTACATAGAGATACCTGCACATGCTACAACATACAAATGATGAAATAATAAAGAAATATTTGATACATTCCAATTTGAATTTTTAAAAATGTAATGAAAACAATGGCTTACATAAAGAATGTTGAACTGGACGTCGTAGAGCTGTAATGGCTTTTTTATCTTCAGAGCTTCAGACACTTCATCATCACCATCCTGAAGAACTGAATCCCCTTCAGATAATCCAAAAGGGAAAAAATTGTCCTTTTGAATCGCATTCATAAAACAAACATTTGTAAAAAGCAAAGCAAATACCCAGCAGTTCTTCATTTCGAGAGGGAGCAGCTTCGATCTGGGGCACTTAAATATAATTGTCCCTGTAGAAGTTCACAAGATGTGACGATGTGGTCACTTAAAATGAAAGGATGCCTTAACCACAATCCACATAGTTACCAAAATGTCTATGGGAGGGTTTTGGTAGGCGAGTGCAAAGCATACAATGCACAAATGTTCATTAAATTTGAAACGAAAATCATTTGTACAAACAAACAAATGCTTCATCAAATCTGTATTTTAAATATTCCTCTGTGTTACACTTTATTTCGAAAATCCACTTTAGACATTTTACTAATTATCATTTTACTAATTACCTTTGCAACTACATGTCAACTAACTCTCTTTAGTCTATTAGTAGACTGTTAGGTTAGGGTTGGGGTTAGTAGATTAAGTTGACGTACTTATGTGCTTATAAGATACATCTAGTCAGTAGGATGTCTGTTGGGGAACCATCAAAATAAAGTGTTAGCAAATAATAAGTAAACCGTTTCCTATACTCTAATGACTGCTAGTTGACATGTAGTTGTAAAGCTTATAGTTAATACAATATCTAAAGTGTGCTATCAAAATAAAGTGTTACCTTAGAAGAGAGTCAAGAGAGAGTTCATGATTTTTTTAACTGACCGAGAAGTCAGTTTGTATTTCTTGTTTATTTAATTAGTTTTAATGTCCTTTGTTGGGGACATTTAATTTGAAACTGCTTAGTAAAGGCACTGGTTTGGGTGGAGACTTTTATTATGGAAATGTGCATAGTCTGTCCATCTGTCAGGAAGACAGATATCTGCACCATACAGAAAGTTAAAGTGTGTTTACATTCTGATGTTTACATTCTATTCATCTGGGGTGTATTCCAGAAAGCAGGGTTAACTTACCGTGAACTAAACCCTGAACTCTCGGTTGATTAACCCCAAACCTTGCTTACTCGAGGTATGTGGTTCCAAAAACGCATCCGGGAGTAAGTTCATTCAACTCAGAGTATGTTCCTGGTTAAGACTCAAGACATTCTCAACAGAGCGACGAATCGACGAGTCACTATGAAAACGGATGCTAAGAAAAAGCGCGCCAAGCTGTTTCTTTCTTCTTCTTTTGTTCATTAGTTGTTTACATGCTTAGTGCATATCGCCACCTAATTGATGGCCGTGATTTTTTTTTTTTTCCATGTATTTTTTAATTGTTGATGTTGTTAATAATTTTTTTTTTTTTGTTATTTTTATATTTTGTGTTATATGATATGTGTTTTTTTTTTTAGTTGAGACATTATAGAAAATCCATGTGTGAGATAATATAACATGTAATAAATAAAATAAATAAATATTTATAAGTTAAACATTACATTGTCATAGTGTTTTATAATTTATACAGATAACTCTTATATATGGCAATAAAAGAAATAATCATATTAGAATAATGTTACCTTATTTATTACTTATATTAGTGCTTCCTCATTAACATATAAAAAAAAAATTATTTAAAATATATATATATCAAATATATATATAGAGTATATATATATATATATATATATATATATAGGCTATATTACATATTGTAATATTATATAATGCTGTGCGCTATCTGTCACGCCCACTGAAGGCTCACTGAAGTGAACTAACCCTGGCCTGCTCCGGAGCAGGTTAAGTTCAGAGAGTGAGTTGATATGACTACTAACATACCCTGAAAGTTACCTCCATTTTTGGAACCGAAAGTTGAGGTTACTCCACTTACTTACTCTTAAACATACCCGGGTATGTCACATAACCTGCTTTCTGGAATACCCCCCTGATGTTAAAAGGGACATCAGATGCAAGATTAAGTTCTCCTTTTGGTAAAAAGCAGCCAATGAAGTAAATTTTTCCATTATACTATATGTGATTGTTGTGCATTGTGTTGCTGTGTGGAAGACAACAATATCTGTACAAATACTATAGTTAAGCGGTTGAAGTGAACTTAACTCTGTTTAAAATGTTCACAAAGGCAACATTTATTATTTTATGTATTCATGTGTTTATATTCTTTGTTTTTACTTTTTATTTGTGTATTTAGTTCTCATGGCATCTTGAGTTGGTTGGTTATGAACCAGTCAATAAATCTCCAGTGATCAGAGAATCCTTGTGCTCGTGAAATTACTGGGGGGGAGCTATAGTGAGATTTCAACTGCTCTTCACGAGTAGAAGAAGAGAAAACCCAACCAGCAGTCAGCAAAGCTTCAAGTTAACATCAAGTTCATCACAGTCTGGATTCTGCAAAATGAAGTACTGCTTACGCCGATAACTAAGAAGCAAGAGGCAAATACAGAGTCAAGGTATTGTCAAGTTTAGACCAACAAGAAAAGCACACACACGTTCAAGTTAAGGTGCTTAAAGTGGACTTATTCTTGATATTTTGCTTAAAAGAGACTCTTAAAGTGTTCAGTGTTATTTTAAAGAAGCGCTTGTATTAGGGGCTTACTCATTTACACTTTACGTAATTTTGGAGCAAGTATTAAACGTAAATGAGAAGATAATTGTTGATTGAACTGTTGAAAATATCCATGTTCAGTACAATTCATGCTGTATGTACACTTAAAAATAGATAGTGCAACAAAGAGATATAGAAATGGCAGAAGGTGGCCAGTCTGCTAGGAGTAGCAAAGAAAATATAACAGAGATTATGCAATCACTAGCAATTAAAATCCCAGGAATGTGTAGGGACACATGAATCAATAGCTGTTGATGATATAACAGATCCAGATCCACGAAGAAGCCAGAGAACTTGCAAATTAACTGAGAAGGGTAAAGAATTACATGATGAAATGTTGGCTAAACTTAAAAATCACTTTCAAGGGTCTTATGAGAAATGGAAAGCTTTGGCTAGAGACGCTAGACAAAAACTACTGGGGCGTCTCTGCAACGACATGCTGCAAGCTCTTATAGGATTTAAATGTTGTTTATGAAGAGTTGCAACAAAATGTGAATGCTGATAGTGATACTCGTAGCAGAATAGACACTTGTGGTGCTGTCACTAAGATGATAGTTGATTCTGCATGAAGTCGTTTAGGAGAAGGTGTTGAGGGTCAAGATCCTTTCATTCAAGGGGGATGCTGTACTGATACAGGCTCAGTATTTTCATCCATAGCCTCCAAATTAAGTCATGGACATTCCAGGTCTTCTTCTCAGTCCTTAAACAACTCAACTCAGAGAGCTAGAGCACTTGGAGACGCTTAAGAATTTAAATGCTGCAAAGGCACGAATACAAGTCTATTAGCAGACAGAAGACTCAAAGGATGAAACCAGAGACTTACTCCTTGACTGTGCACCTGTGCAGAAGATGCACATGCCTAAATCAAGCAGCTCCTTGATCCAGCACACAGCTCCATACAAAGTTGTGACAAAATCACATCAAGAAGATAGCACTGCAGACCTTGTTAGAATGTTAGCAGAATCGATCAGTTCAAGTCATCTTCCTATACCAGAACCTGCAACATTCTATGGAGATCCACTCAGATTTAGTGATTGGAATATCTATTTTCAAACTTTAATTGACAGAAAGAACATACCAGTAAGTGAGAAGATTTACTACTTACGAAAGTATGTTGAAGGACCAGCTAAGAAAGCATTGAAAGTTCCTTCCCATTGGGCACAGAGTCAGCTTATCATGCAGCACGGGCTATTCTAGAAGAAAGGTATGGAAATCTGTTCGTCATTGCCAAAGCCTTTAGGGACAAGCTTAATTCATGGCCCAAGATAGGTCCTAAGGACAGCGTTGAGCTTAGGGATTTTACTGATTTCCTCAGAGGCTGTGAAGCAGCTATGGTTGAGATTAAAAGCCTTCAAGTCCTCAGTGACAGTAACGAAAACCAGAAGATTCTTTCCAAACTTCCTGATTGGTTAGCCTCAAGGTGGAATCGTAAGGTAATAGAAACTGAAGAAGAAACTAAGACGTTTCCTACCTTTAGGCAATTTATGGAGTTTCTTGAAAGAGAAGCTAAGATTGCTTGCAACCCAGTGACATCCCTTCATGCTCTGAAGTGTACTTAGATTGGAAAAGGAAGGGTAGTAAGAAATCAAGCCACTAGAGTGAAGGTATGAGCTGTTCAGTCTAGTGAGAAAACAGATGCAAAATGCGCTTTTTGTAATAAACCAGGACATGCTATTCACAAATGTCAGAAGTTTACAGTGAAAAATGTAGCTGAACAGATTAAGTTTGTTCGAATGAATACGTTTTGGCTGTTTGAAGCCTGGCCATCATTCAAAGAATTGTGAGGATAGAAGTGTATGTGAGACATGCCAGAAAAAGCACCCAACATGTGTGCATGAAGACCACACAAAAGAAATGAGGAAGGTTCCAAAATCGGAACAAACAAATGAGAAGTCACAGGAAAGAAATCAAGAGCTGACACAGAATAAAGAGACCACAGGTTATGCAACATTCAATCGAGTTGTACAGAATGTGAACAATACTCATACCTCTACAATTGTACCAGTATGGGTCTCAGCTACCAATGAACCAAACCATGAAGTTCTTGTTTACGCACTTCTTGACACTCAGAGTGACACTACCTTCATCCTTGAAGAGATAGCGCAAGCTCTTGACACAACAAAAGAATCTGTGCAACTGAAACTCTCAACGATGGTATCCAAAAGCACAGTTCATTGAGAAAGCATCAGAGCATAGTCATGTTTCTCAAGAAGACCTGTGTTTTCTGTCAAATTGGAAAACAGGCATCAGACTCAAGGGAAATGGTCATTATGAAATGCTTTTGCCTTTCAAGGAAGATAGACCAAAGTTGCCCAACAATAAGGCATGTGCCATGCACTGTCTCAGATGCTTAGACAAAAGGCTAAAAAGAGATGAGAAATACTATAAGGACTTTGTAGCTTTTATGGATGAGACAATTGCTCAAGGTGATGCTGAAAGGGTCCCAGTTGAAGAAATTGAGAATCACCCTGCTTTGTATATTCCCCACCACGGGGTTTATCATCCTCAAAAGCCTGGGGAAATCTGTGTAGTCTTTCACTGCTCAGTGAAGTTCCATGGTACATCCCTTAATGAGCATCTGTTAATTGATCCAGAGTTAACCAACACCCTTGTAGGTATTCTCTGTCGTTTTCGTATGGGTGTGCCAACTATGGACTCAAACACCTCACTGCCGAGGGCCGAGGTAATTTCAGTGAAACCTCCATAAGATTCATAGAAAGAAATTTCTATGTCGCTGATGGGTGCCTCATCAGTGGGTGAAGTTATCCAGCTAATTAAGGAAGCACTGGGAGACTTTGTTTGCACAAATTTGTGTCGAACAGTCAAGTAGTGATAGCATCAATTCCCAAGGAAGAATGTGCTGAGAGTTCTGTGGTTCATGACTTAGCTTTGGGTGAGCTTCACATGGAAAGAGCACTCGGTGTGAATTGGTGTGTCACATGAACCACTTAAGGATGACTTGCGACCACAGTAGGAACATTGGATTTCAGGCATACAAAGCTTGGTGGATGTCAAGATTCAGCAATGTTATCTGCCATCAGCTATCAGGGATGATTAGCGTTATGGGCTTCATATGTCAGAGCCATCGACACATCAGGAAAGGTTCACTGTTCCTCAGTTATGGGCAAAGCCAGAGTCGCTCCTACTAAGATTACCATAATACTGAGGCTGGAGTTGGAGTACAAATAAGTGACTTACTGAGAAAGGAATTAGAGTTAGACAGCCTAGAGGAGTACTTTGGGTCAGACTCAAAGGTTGTCCTTGGGTACATTAATAATGATGCCAAAAGATTTCATATCTTTGTGGCCAATCGCATTCACCAAATTAAACAAGGTACTGACACTAAGCAATGGAGATATGTGACCTCTGAAGAGAACCTGGCTTATTATGCGTCCAGGGGCCTTACAGCAGTAGAGCTCATCACTTCCAATTGGTTTACAGGACCACAGTTCCTGTGGAAAAATGAACTGCCCAAAGATGTTAAGGTGGGAGATATCGAAGTCATTACGTGATCGGCTCAAAAAGTTTTCTGATTGGACAAGAGCAGTGAAAGCTATTGCAAGACTTAAGAGACGTGCCAAGGAATGGAGGTCAACCGATATGGGTTTTTCACTGGCCGATGCCGATATTTAGAAATCAGGGCAGCCGATGGCCAATATATGATGGCAAATTTTTTGCCCGATAAGTTTGGCCGATTTTCTTTTTTTTTTTTCATTCATCTCATAAAAGTGAGTTTGAGCAAATTATTATTGCAGGGTACAAGATAGTAATAGTAGTAGTAGTAGCCCAATTATAATAATACATGACTCAAAACCTTCTCAAAACCGTTCTGAAGCACGCTTTTGGTTTATGTTTAATGACAGACACCAGTGTTTCCCACAGACTGCAAATGAATTCTCTGCAAGCAGGAGGCGCTGTTGGAGCGGAGATATAGCGGTTTCTTTGGTAACGGTTGTAATCAAATAAGCACTGCTCACAAAAGCTACTTTATCAGGCATTACAGAAAAGACGAAATGAAAATGACATTGAAGCTTTTCTGAAGACAGTCAGTTCTTTTCAAAGATACATTCATATAAAAACACCCACACTGCATTTTAATTCTGAAACATGAAGCGCTCATTTTATTCAACGAAGTATAAGCCTTTTGGAAAATCTATTTGTGGCGGTTTTGATATAGTGATGAGCCGTCACAAATAACTCAATGTATAGGAAACACTGGACACTGCTATAAGTCAAATGGCCATAGTGATAACAAAAATAAAAGATTTAATAATAATAATAATAATAATACATTTTATTTGTAATGCGCTTTTCTTAAACCCAAAGCGCTACAGTAATAAAGTAATAAATAAAATAAAATAAAAACACCAAAAGCAACACAACAATTCATTAGAGAAAGACAGTCTTAAATAAATGTGTCTTAATCAACTTTTTAAAATAACCCAACGTTGGTGCATTTCTGACGGGCAGAGGAAGGACATTCCATAGCTTAGGGGCTTTGTATGAAAAGGCTCTTTCCCCCATGGTCTTTAGCTTACATGATGGCTGGTGAAGTGAAAGAGAGTTAGTAGAGCGAAGAGAGCGTGATGGAGTATAAGGACTGATGAGATCACAAAGATAGTCAGGTGCAGTCCCATGAAGTGCCTTGTAAGTTAAAATAAGAATTTTAAAATCAATTCTCGCATTTACAGGAAGCCAGTGTAATTGTGAAAGAACCGGTGTAATGTGTTCACGAGGAGAAGTACAAGTGAGCACACGAGCGGCAGAATTTTGTATATACTGAAGCTTGCTCAACGACTTAGCTGGAAGGCCAGAGAACAAGGCATTACAGTAATCTAACCTAGTTGTTATGAAGGCATGTATAAGCCTTTCTGTGTCTGCAAAAGAGAGAAAAAGGTCTAAGTCGAGCTATGTTTCTCAGGTGGAAAAATGCAGTTTTAGAGATGTGTTTTATGTGTGCTTCAAATGATAATTGTGAATCAAAAATGACACCAAGATTTCGCACCTGTGAAGTGGGGATTACTGTACAGGAATCAACAATCAAACTGATCTGCTCGGCCTTACGAGTAGCTGCCACTGTACCAATCTGCATCAGTTCGGTTTTGGAGCCATTCAGCTTCAGGAAGTTGTTATGCATCCAGATACTGATCTCTGCTAAACAACCACGCAAAGCTATTAATGAGCAATGGACATCAGGACTAGTGGTGATGTAAATCTGCGTATCATCCGCATAGCAGTGATACCCAAGACCATGTTTCCTAATGATCTGCCCAAGTGGAAGCATATAAATGTTAAATAATATTGGACCCAATACTGAATCCTGAGGAACTCCCTGTCGAACAGGCACGGTATCTGAATTGTAGTTACCCAAGCCAACGAACTGGGCACGATTCGTTAAATAAGACCGAAACCAATTGAGGACAGCTCCAGAAAGACCCAACCAATTTTCCAGTCTGTCAAGCAGAAGAGAGTGACATATAGTGTCAAAAGCAGCACTGAGGTCTAACAAGACCAAAATACTGCATGCACCGGAATCCGCCGCGATAAGAAGATCTTTTACGACCCTAATTAAAGCGGTTTCAGTACTATGCCCTCTTCCTGAACCCAGATTGAAAAGGTTCAATCTGAGACTGTTCAGAGCTAGGTGATTATTTAACTGAACAGCCACAACACGCTCAAGAACTTTAGCCAAGAATGGGAGGTTAGAAATCGGCCTGTAATTGGATAAATCAGAAACATCACAACCAGTCTTCTTAGGAACTGGTGTAATGGCAGCTATTTTTAGTTCTGGAGGAACAATTCCAGAAGTCAATGACAAGTTCACAATTGAAGTCATAAAAGGGCAGATTGATGCAAGGCAGTTCATAATGACCGAGCAGGGAACCGGATCTAAAATACTGGTTGTAGAGTTCATGGACTTCACTGTACTTATAATAAAATCATCTCCGACCATTTCAAAGTTTGAAAAGGTAGTAGTTGGGAAGTTTGAAGGCTGGATATTAACTAGCTCAAGAGGAGCGATGGTATTTAAAGTGCTATATATACCCTCAACCTTACCGGTGAAATAATGAAGAAACTTATTACACTGGTCAACAGAGGAATGAACAACGGCCTTAGTTGGTTTGAGAAGATTGTCAACAGTCTTAAACAGCAATTTAGAATTTGTTGCAGCGTTACCAATGATGCTTGAATAGTAGCTCTTACGTGCAGTATTCAAAGCAGAATGGTAAGCAGACTGTTGTTCAGTGTAAAGAAGCCTGTGCACTGTCAGGCCAGATTTTTTGTACTGCCGTTCTAATTGTCTTCCGGCGGCTTTCATTAAACGTAAATCCGGGGTAAACCATGGACAGGGTTTCCTAAAAGTAACAAGCCGTTCTCGCACAGGTGCGAACTCATCCAAAGGTGAGGAAAGCATGGAATTATAGTGCTCCACGGAGTTAGTAGTGGGAAGCCCAGAGACAAAAGTCGAAAAAAGAGTGAAGTCCATTTGCTTGATGTTACGAAATTTGATAGTGCGCTCAGAAATGGATCGTGAAGACATAACATTTATGTCAAAAGTAATAAGTCTATGGTCACTTATACTCATGTCGATACTATCCAGAGATTGGATACCAACACCAGCAGAACATACCACATCCAATATATGGCCCAGCCTATGGGTCGGAAAAGTAACATGCTGTTTAAAGTCAAAACCATCCAAAATGTCCAAAAAGGTAGCAGTTTTGACACAGTTTGGATTATCAATATGGAAATTGACATCACCAGTCAAGACCATAGACGGACAGAGTGGACTAAGAAGTGTCAGCAACTCAGTAAACTCAGAAAAAAAAAATAAAGGATTAGGTTTTGGTGGACGATAAATGAGCAGCACAAGAACAGGTGAAGCACCATTGACTTTAAAAACCAAACATTCAAATGATGAAACAGTAGGAGCATCAATAACATCAAGTGATATATTTGATGCAAATACTGCAGCCAAGCCACCACCCTTACCAGAAGCTCGAGGCACGTCAATATATTTATATCCAGATGGGGCACACATGTTCAAATAAAGATAGTCATTGTCTTTATGCCAAGTTTCACTGAGACAGAGAATGTCAATTTTCCTGTCAAGGATAGTGTCAGTGATAAGTGCCGTTTTATTGTTTATTGACCTCGTGTTGAAGTGAGCAAGTCGCATAGTGCTACAGCACACATTCGCCGCGGGTTTTTGAGAGAGAACCTCAGGATAGCGTAGGTTACCATGGCCGAGTTCCACGGCAACCAGAAGTACGACGCAGCGAGCACCTGCGGTTCGACCAAAGTGCAGTGACTCCAGCACCGGCAGTAGAGCGACTCAGACGAGAGCCTCTATGATTATAACTAGGCCGGCGGAGGAGCTGCATGGAACGCAAAGTTTGTATGACGCTGATATCTGGACGACTATGGTGTCCCAGGGACAAGAGATCAGAGAGAGAGTACCTCAGCATGGTGAAGCCCAGATGTTCAGTCCTCTGCTTTACGCTGGTTCCTGATAAAATCAAATCGGCAGTAATCCAGGCAATAATCCAGGTGATCATATGAAGTCGCATGATGACATCCAAGAGTTGTTACACAGCCATTGCACACGGAGAACTTGACGCAACTCCAGGGAGCCGTTTGATCTCACACGGAGACAGCAGCAACAGGCAGAGACAGTGCAGGTGAATCACGGCAAACAAATGCGACCAGCAGCAGACAGACCAGGGGGGAAACACTCCAAAGCGCTGGCTCAGACAAGGTAAATATGTGGAAGTCCAGCAGCAAGTTAAGACTCAAAAAAGTTTAAAATTATTCAGAAGAGTTTAAAATTAATTAAAATAATAAACAACTAAAATACGGCAGGAGAAGTGGCAGCCAAACGTGCGCCAACGTCCTCTCCGAAAACCGGAAATCATGTCAAGTGAAATAGATTTCACACATATTACACAGCCTACTTCTCGTAACTGCTTAAGTGTGCGCTGGCCACGAGCAATGACATTGTGGAGGATATTGTCGGACCTACACACACATTTCATGAGGAAAATGAATGTGCACGTTATAAGCAGCACAGAAGTTCCGTCAGAATTGAACGTGTTTCTACTTATTCATGCAAATGACTTGTTGCACTTATGAATATGATAACTTTCCGGCATTATTTCTGGTAGGGTAAAACGTGATTCCGAAACGGGCTGTTTTGCCCTGCCATTAGCTGAAGCTGTGTGTGATCAAGCCGCTGCTGCAGAGTGTGAGCTACTCCATCTCTCACGCAGCCTCAGAAGGAGTTCCGCAACAATGCTTAGCTGCCCGTTTATAAATGCCTATAAATCGGCCTAATTTGCAGCAAAATCGGCCGATGCCGATTAATTAAAAATTGCCAAAAATCAGCCGATTAATCGGCCGGCTGATCAATCGGTCAACCTCTACCAAGGAAGCCAAAGGTCTAAATCCAAGAGTCAATGAAGCATTAAGCACTGAAGAGAGAAAGGAGGCAGAATTCACCTTCATCGAAATGGTTCAACAATCAGCCTTTTGTGATGTGATGCAGAGTCTCAAACATCAAAAGAAGATTAAATCCAACGATAAATTGCATCAGCTAAATCCCTTCTTAGATGAGCATGGTATCCCCAGGGTGGGAAGTCGGCTAACACATGCTGCATTACACCCGCATGTGAGACATCCTGCAATTCTCCCAAAGGACAGTCAGATATCAAACTTACTCATCAAACATTATCATGAACAAGTGTGTCACCAAGGGAGAGCGATGACAATGAATGAATTGCGTTCAAATGGTTTCTGGATCTTGGGATGTAGCAAGGCTGTTTCCTCACAAATCTACAAATGCACTAAGTACAGGAAATTTAGAAGACCCACTGAAGAGCAGAGAATGGCTGATCTCCTGCAGGAATGTATGGAGACAATTCCTCCTTTCACATACTGAGGAATGGACTGGTTTGGTCCTTTCTACATCAAGGAAGGAAGAAAAAAGCTAAAGCATTATGAGCTTCTATTTACTTGCATGTGCTCAGGAGCTGTGCATGTAGAAATGTTGGATGATTTACCCACTGACACATTCGTTAATGCATGACGTACTTTCATTGCCATACCTGTGTGTTGACCTGTGCGTCAACTTAGATCTGACCAGGGCACTAATTTTGTTTGTGCAAGACGAGAATTTGTTGACGCACTAAAGGAAATGAATCCAGAATGCCTAAAGGAGTTTGGCTGTGAGTTCATCATGAATACCCCATCAGCCAGCCACACAGGGGGCATTTGGGAGAGGCAAATTCAGACAGTAAGAAGTGTCTTAACATCCATTCTGGATCAGTCAGCTCAAAGACTGGATAGTGCCTCTCTAACTAAGAACATTTCTCTATGAGGTTATGGCTATCATAAATAGCCGACAATTAACAACAAAGCATCTAAATGATCCATCTGGTCCACAACCTCTTACGCCTAACCACATATTGACAATGAAGTCTTCAGTAATTTTACCACTACCTGAAGAGTTCGTTAACGAAGACATTTATCTTCGTAAAAGATGGCCCAAAGTGCAATTTTAGCTTATGTATTCTGGTCACGATGGAGGAAAGAATATTTTCTAAACCTTCAACAAAGGCAGAAATGGCACAAACGCCGTAGAAATTCTAAGGTCAATGACATTGTCATTCTGAATGAGGACACAGCTCCATGCAGTCAATGGAAGTTAGCGAAAGTGACAGAAGTGCACACTGGCACAGATGGCTGTGTCAGAACAGTGAAATTATTGATCAGTGATCAGCACTGGATAGAAGGGGCAAGCATATTACAAACCCAACCTACCTTGAAAGGCCCATCCAGAAAATTGTTACCCTGATTGAAGCCAATTAAGAATTCCTACCACTCCTTGGGTTAGTCTATAATATTTTTGGTTAAGTATTATGTCACGAAGTTACAAAAATCACAAAGTGCTTTGGTGGGAGTGTAACTGACCGAGAAGTCAGTTTGTATTTCTTGTTTATTTAAATATTTTTAAAGTGCTTTGTTTGGGGACCTTTAATTTGAAACTTAGTACAGTGCTGGTTTGGGAGGAGACTTTTATTATGAAAAAGGCATAGTGACTCAGGAAGGCAGATATCTGCGCCGCATGGAAAGTTAAAGTGTGTTCCCTTTCATAGGTCACTTCGATGCTGTGGTGACGTCACCGTATGGGAACACCCCTTGGTGTGACGAATGCCTGAAGCCCTGTACCATCCCGCCAATTTAATTGGCCAAATAGCACTTGGCACCGCCCTACGTATGCGTACGCATAGTATACCTGTTTGCCTCATGCTATTTCGCTCTTATTTCAATTCCTTCAGGAAAATGAATTTACTGTGCCCTAGGAAAGCATCTCGCATTCTCAGCAAAAATTATACGAGCAGTGTTCAACTCCTTTTTGCGGACGCGATGAGTCAACGAGAGGTAAGAAGCCGTGTAATAGGTAAATCACGGGGGGGACACTCATGAGAGGTACGCTTAGCAGCCTTTCTACATGTTCTCATTGTGATAGCCTGCGGCTAAAGTTCTGTGCTCTGGAGTAGAAATTTTCTCTAGGTAGCCCTCCCGTCCAACCCCTGCAGTAACGCTTTTTTCCACTTCGCATGTGATAAATCAGCAGAATTGCTTTTAACAATGTTTTGCCAACCGCGGCTTCGAACTCAGAGGACATTCTGGCCGACACATGTGGTTCTCTCCTTCCGAGCAGACAGGAGAAACGCACCTCCCCTTCCTACAGTGAGCTGTATCCACGCGGTGGGATAAACTGGGGTTGGATTTGGGAAGTGCCCAGCCCCGTAAGCCACTGCCCTTCTTCCCGGACCTCCACCAAGAGGTTTCGAGGTCTTGGAAGCAGGCTTAATCAGCGCACATCACAAATGCAGTGGATTTCGCAACTATTACTGACATGGTGGACCATGGTTATACAACAAAGCCGCCGGTGGACATCACTCTAGCTGAACATCTCGCGCCGAACTCGGCCACAGCCTGGAAGTCTCGCCCTCTCCTTCCTTTCGAAGGTGTGTCGAGTCATGTCTAATCTCGGTGGGAAATTTTACTCGGCTTCAGGTCAGGTGGCTGCCACGCTCCATGGCAACGGTTTAGCGCCACCTTTGGCTCAACCTCACCGGTATTAAAGAAAAAAATATATATTTTTTTATGGATGCAGCCAGGTCTCTTAAAAAAACTCTAACATTGACTGTCTCGATGCAAATAGGCTTCGAGCAGCATTGGACCGAGCTACCATTCCGAGCGCCCCCTCAGACACTCTGTGCACTTCAGCTTTCAAAGTTCGAGGGACAGCCCAAGGGTCTGGCAAAGACGGCCGTTTTATGACAGCCCACAAAGCTGCCACCTTCTCGCTAGCAGCAGGGCCCGATGTGTATCCTGTTGGAATAAATCCTGCTGTAAACACGCTTCAGGATTATATACAACGAAACGCAGTGACCTTGACACATGCATTTCCTGTGCTTATGGACGCCGCAAGCTTTCCGTGTTCGGAAATTCTAATGCATGTGGAGACACCACAGCCACAGACAGAGGTCTTGAGACCATTAAAGCTTTTTCGGGCCGCGTGGGAACGCTTGCCCTACATTCCGCGATGGGTGTTACGCACAGTTTGTTACGGGTAAACCATTCAGTTTTGAAAAGGCCCAGCTCCTCTCTGTGGTATTTTTGTCTCGATTGTGAGTTTAGGAGAAACTGCAGTGCTGCGACAAGAGATGTCATCTCTACTGAGAAAAGGGGCTATAGAAGAAGTACACCCCTCTCAGATGGAGTCAGGTTTTTACAGCCGATATTTTGTGCAAAAAAACGTGCAATATTGGATTTACGCCGTTTGAATCTTGGCCTCAGGATGAGCAAATTCAAGATGTTGACGGTAAAATCTATTCTGTCTCAGATTCAACCAAACAATTGGTTTGTCACGATCGATCTGAAGGATGCATACTTTCATATTCAGATCATCAAGAGACACAGGAAGTTCCTCAGGTTCGCTTTGGAGGGCAAAGCTTATCAATTCCGTGTTCTTCCCTTCAGTTTAGCCCACTCCACGGACTTTCACGAAATGTATGGACGGAGTTCTGGCCCCATTGCGGCTCCAGGGCGTTCGTGTGCTTAATTGCCTAGACGATTGACTGGTATTAGCACAATCACAGACACAAGCATGCTCTCATCGAGATCTCATGCTGAATCATCTAAGCAGCCTGGGTTTACGCATTAAAGTACACACGCTAAGCTTTGAGTACTTTCTAAAATCCACGTAAGTGGTAAGTGTGCACGCAAGACTCTGTGCACTTTCTGAAATCCTGTATGGTAAGGGTTACGTGCTCAGCTTCGTTCCCTTTCTTCGTGTTGGTTAGACCTTGGTTCCTTGGGCTCCACTCAACCAGCGTGTCTTTTATTAATACACTTTCAAGCTTTTTAACGTATCTCCAAAGAGTGTTTTGATCCCCTCTGTTTTTGCCAAGAGACTGTCACAACAGACGCGTCATTGACAGGTTGGGGGACTGTTTGTCAAGGACGCCCAGCCCACGGGACTTGGACAGAGGCACAGCGAGGGTGGCACATAAACAGATTGGAGCTGCTGGCGGTCTTCTAGCTCTCCGATATTTTTCAAGACTGCTGAATGGCCGTCATGTGTTAATCAGGATGGACAACACAGCGGTTGTGTCGTATTTGAATCACCAAGGAGGATTACGCTCTCGCTCCCTATGCAGGCTGATGAGGAACATCCTGCTATGGTCTCAGAACAGATTTCTGTCAAGCCGAGCAGTTTACATCCCCGGACACTTGAACTTCGGAGCAGATTTGCTCTCGAGACAGAGCCTGGAGGAAGGGGAATGGAGGTTGCACCCCCAAATGGTGAGCTATATATGGCGAGCGTTTGGAGAGGTGGAAGTGGACTTATTTGCGTCGAGCACGACTGCGCATTGCACGCTATGTTTCTCCCTATCCCCCCCATCGCCCCTGGGACTGGACGCTCTAGCCAACAAATGCCCCGGAACCACTTTGTATACTTTTTCCTCCAATTTGGCTAATTCCAGCGGTGTTTCTCAGAATACAGTTTGACAGAGTGGAACAACTATTGTTGGTAGCTCTGTGGTGGCCCACTCAGCCATGGTTTGCGGAACTGTTCAGTCTGTTAGCAGGTTCTTCCTGGGAGATTCCCATCAGACATGACTTGCTTTCGCAAGCACGGGGAATGATCTGGCACCCAAGGCTAGATCTATGGAAGCTGTGGACGTGGCCTTTGAGCGGAGTGAGTTAATATGTCCCGGTCTTTCAGTAGAGGGCACCGAAACTATAATTTTTCTAAGGCAGTTTCTACGAGACATTTATATGCCTTCAAATGGAAACTGTTTACTACCCGGTGTAGACTTCCTAATATGGATCCAGCTTACTGCCCTGTCGCTTCAGTACTGGAGTTTCTTCAAGATCGTTTTTCAAAGGGAGTAACACCAGCCACTCTTAAAGTGTACGTGGCAGCCATATCAGCTAACCACGCATACGTAGATGGCGTCTCAGTGGGCCGTCATCCCCTGGTCTCTCGATTTATGCAGGGTTCATGACAGCTGTGGTCTTTCAACACCCTGCGCAAGTTCCATCATGGGATCTATCCTTTGTATTATAGGATTATCAGGACATCCGTTTGAGGAAAGTTTTGAGCCCTTGAAACCGTGGCAAAAAAATAATCCTGACTCTAAGACAGTCCTTCTTTTAGCTTTATCCTCCCTCAAGAGAGTTGGGGATTTAAAAGCTCTTTCTGTTTCAGCTTCGTGCATGGATTTTGCACCAGGATTTGTGAAAGTTTTGCTGTGACCAAGGGCTGATTATGTCCCTAAGGTCGCTTCGAATCCTTTTCGCTTCCAGCAGGTGGTCTTGGAGGCTTTCTTCCCCATGGAGGCAGGGTTAGGAGATCTAAGCCTTTGTCCTGTGAGAGTGCTGAGGGTCCATGCTGATCGCACAGCCCCATGGCGTGAGTCCGACCAGCTGTTCATCTGTTTTGGGCATAAAATAAAGGCCGTTCTGTCACAAAGCAACGCATGTCCCATTGGCTGGTAAAGGCTATATCCTTAGCCTATGAGGCGAGCAGACTCACTTCGCCCTTAGGAATTCGAGCTCATTCCACAAGGGCAGTGGCTTCATCGCAAGCCTTCCTCAGTTGGATCTTCGATGGACGATATTTGTGCTGCAGCAGGATGGTCCTCACCGAGCACTTTTGTCAAGTTTTACAGTCTGGATGTGCGGACGGCTCCTGGCTCCCTGGTTCTCTCCGCTTGAGCAGATGCTTTCCTCGGATCCCAGCTATCTCAGGTACTTCAGGCGTGATGGTATAGGGTTCCCATACGGTGATGTCACCACAGCATCGTAGTGACCTATGAAAGGGAACAACTCGGTTACGTATGTAACCACAGTTCCCTGAATAGGGAACGAGATGCTGTGGTTCGGGCCGTTTTGTACCTTGATAGCGTTTCCTTAGATCATGAAATCTTAGCGAAATAGCACGCGGCACACAGGTATACTATGCGTATGCATACATAGGGTGGTGCCAAGCGCTATTTATCCAATAAAATTGGCGGGATGGTACAGGGCATCAGACATTCGTCACACCAAGGGGTGTTCCCATGCGGTGACGTCACCGCAGCATCTCGTTCCCTATTCAGGGAACTGTGTTTACATACGTAACAGAGATGTTCACCTTCTAATGTTAAGGTGCTGAAGTGAACTTAACTTTGTTTAAAATGTTTATAAAGACACCATTAATTTATTTAATGTATTTATGTGTTTATATTCTTTGTTTTTGCTTTATAATTGTGCATTTAGTTCTCACGGCATTTTGAGTTGGTTGGTTTTGAACCAGTCAATAAATCGTGATCAGAGAATCTTTGTGCTCGTGAAATTGCTGGGGGGAGCAACAATTTTCTTTCTTCTGACAGAATCCTCATTTTTGGGTGAACTCCTTTAAGTACTTACGATTCAAGAAGTGTGGATCACTTCCAGGATTCTTGAAATCAAATATGTAATTTACAGTGTTGGGCAGTAACGCTGTAATGATCCAGAACTCGACATGGGATCCATATGCAGGCTTTATTGCAGAAACTCGTAGTTGTACAGGCAATGGTCAAAACCAGCAATATCAGCAACGTAGGAAGAACAGAGAATCAAAATCCAGTAAACAAGCAAGGGTCGGTAGGTAGGCAGCAAAGGTACTTAAAGGAGATCAAACAGGGTCGGTAACAGGAAAACAAACACGGGTAGTAACGCTCAGAAATGACAGACACAGCAAATCAAGACTTCGTGTTGAACTTTTGTGATAGTCCAGCTTTTATACGCAAGTCCTGATGAAGAGCACCTGTGACGGTGATTAGAGTCCAAGGACGGGGCTTGTGGGAAATGTAGTGTAGTCAGTGTAAATGAATGGATGGATGGGAGGGAATCACGGGGTTCGTCTCCGTGACAGAGCCCCCCCCCCCCCCCCGCGAGCGACTCCTGGCGCGAGGAGGCAAACGACGTCGGGGTCTACCATGGGGTCGAGGGGCCAGTCTTTCAGGATGTAAGCAATGAAATTCATCGATGAGATTGGGGTCTAGAATATCCTCAGAATTTACCCAAGAGCGCTCCTCTGGACCGTACCCCTCCCAGTCGACCAGATACTGTAGGATTCTTCCCCGACGTCTGGAATCGAGTAACTCCTGGACTTGGTAATCTATGGTGATGGGTTGAGGGGCCTGTGCACGGGACCTCCCCTCTCCCTCGTCTCTGGGACCAGCAGCGGGCTTGAGCAGGGATACATGAAAGGTAGGAGAAATACGATATGTGTTAGGTAGTGCCAGCCGGAAGGAAACTGGGGTTATCTGTCTAGTGATTTGGAATGGACCCACGTACCTTGGACTCAGTTTGCGGCAAGGAAGCTGGAGATGGAGATCCCGTGTTGATAGCCACACCCATTGACCCGGCTGGTAGTTGGGACCTGGGCGCCTTCTGCGGTCCGCTTGCTCCTTTTGCCTTCGAACAGCGTGTTGAAGGTGAACATGAGCCCGATTCCAAACCTCTTCACTGCGTGCCATCCAATCGTTCACAGCCGGTACGTCCGTTGGATCCCCTGACCATGGGAACATCGGTGGTTGGAACCCCAGTACGCATTTAAAGGGAGTCAGACCAGTTGAGGGTTTGAGAAGGGAGTTTTGTGCATATTCTGCCCATAGTAAGTATCGAGCCCAATCGTCCTGATTCTGATTGCAGTAGGTTCCGAGGAAGCGGTTCAGTTCTTGGTTGAGCCTCTCCACTTGTCCGTTTGCCTGGGGATGATAACCAGAGGTGAGGCTGACATTGACGTTCAGGGCTTTGAAGAAGGCTGACCATAATTGAGAGGTGAATTGAGGTCCTCGGTCTGACACAATGTCTTCGGGTAGTCCATATAATCGAAAGACCCAATTGCAGAGGTGTTCTGCAGTCTGGAGAGCTGTAGGTAGTTTGGGTAGTGGAATGAGTCTACAAGCCTTGGAGAAAAATCTAAGATGGTAAGTATGGTAGTATGGCCTTGGGAATTGGGAAGATCCGTAATAAAGTCTATGGCAATGTGAGACCAGGGTCGTTGTGGAATGGGGAGTGGTTGAAGGAGACCAGCGGGAGATTGCTTGGATGATTTTCTTAATGATACAGTTATTGCATTGCTGTATGTAGTTGGCTGTGTCCTTGTGCAGTGATTCCCACCAGAAGCGGTTCTCCAGCTGATTAATGGTGGCTGTGATACCTGGGTGACCGGATGATGGATGGCAGTGAACTTGACTGATGACCTGATCACGAAGATGTTCAGGGACGAAGATTCTGTCGACTGGGCAGGCCACTGGGGTCTCGTTCTGCTCCCTGTATTGTTGAAGCAGAGTCATTATGTCCCATTGAATGGGGGCAACTATTACATGAAATGGCAGAATGGGTTCTGGAGCTATGGGAATATCCTCCTCCTCGAATTGACGGGAGAGAGCATCCGCCTTAGTGTTCTTGGAGCCGGGTCGATAAGTTACTGAGAAGTCGAATCGAGTGAAGAACAAGGACCATCTCGCTTGGCGAGGATTAAGGCGTTTGGCGGTGCGTAAGTATTCCAGGTTCTTGTGATTTGTTAGTACTGTAAACGGGTGCGTAGCTCCCTCTAGCCAGTGCCTCCACTCCTCGAAGGCTGCCTTCATGGCAAGGATTTCCCGGTCCCCGACACTGTAATTGCATTCCGCTGAGTTGAGTTTCCTTGAATAAAAGGCACAGGGATGAAGTTTAGTGGCGGGGTCTGGACGTTGGGACAGGATAGCGCCGATACCCGTGTTGGATGCGTCAACCTCGACAATGAAAGGTAATGAGGGGTCAGGGTGGCAGAGGATGGGCGCGTTGCTGAATCATTGCTTCAGGGTCTGAAACGCATTGTGAGTAGGTTCTGACCATTGTAGTCGGTGAGTTCCTCTCTTGACCATCGAGGTAAGTGGGGCAACAACCGTATTGAAGTTCCTAATGAATCTCCTGTAGAAATTAGCGAATCCTAGAAATCGCTGCAATTCCTTGAGGGTTGTGGGTTCAGGCCATTTAAGAATGGCGTTGACCTTCTTTTCGTCCATGGCCACCCCTCCGGGACTGATTATGTACCCTAAGAATGTGGTGGAAGTCGTGTGGAATTCGCATTTCTCAGCCTTGGCGTATAACTGGTATTTGATGAGGCGGTGAAGAACTACTCGGACGTGTTGTATATGTTCAGGAAGTGTGTTGGAGTAGATCAGTATGTCATAAATATACACGATCACAGATATGTTAAGCATGTCTCTGAAGACCTTGTTAATAAATGACTGAAACACAGATGGACTATTGACCAGTCCGAACGGCATCACAAGATATTCATAGTGTCCAGTGGTTGTGGAGAAGGCGGTCTTCCATTCATCTCCCTCTCTAATGCGAATGAGATTGTATGTGCACCTTAGATCCAGCTTGGTGTAGTACTGGGCAGTGCGAAGCTGTTCGAGGGCTGAAGGAACCAACGGAAGAGGGTATCTGAATTTCACAGTCATTTCGTTTAGTCCACGATGACCAGAGAAAGACAGTTCTGTTGACAATGAGTGCTCCATTTCACAACTTGGCCCTCTCTCCAGGAAATCTGTGGATTATGCAGACGCAGCCAGGGTAATCCAAGAATCACGGGAGTGTGAGATGTGGGGAGAATGTAGAATTGAATCCTCTCCTTGTGAAGTAATCCAGCCGCCATCACTAGTTTGCGAGTGAGGTGAGTGATGGATCCAGAACCCAGTGGTCGACCATCTATTGTTTCCACTGAGAGAGAGGTAGAGCATGAAATCAAGTCGAATGTCATATTTCTTGGCGAACTCCTCGGTAATGAAATTGCCAGCAGCCCCAGAATCGAGTAAAGCAGAGGTAATGATCTGTTTGTTGTCGTTTATCCACAATTCAACTGGAATGCTTACACACTGTGTATCACACATGGAAGTGAGAGGAGTACTCACCGAGCGTTGTGAGGAGGTAGATGCACGAGTAGGGCAGTTGTTACATTGATGGCCAGGTAAGGCCACAGTACATGCATAGTCTATTTGAGATGCGTCGATCTCTCTCCTCAACAGACAGATGGTAAGTATTAACCTGCATGGGTTCAATAGATTCATGAGACGGCCTGAAACCTGGGTGGTCAGTGCGGCGAGGACTGGATCGCCGGGCACGTTGCAGATTGTCAATGGTAATTGTAAGTTCAATGAAGCTATTAAGATCTCTGCCCTCGTCTCTGCATGCTAGCTCAGCTTGAAGATCATAGTTCAGACCCTTGCGAAAGAGTACCTTTAGCGTGTCGTTCACCCAGTTGGTTTGTGCCGCCAGTGTGCGAAATCGTAGAGCATACTCAGCCGCCGTCATTCTGCCTTGAGATAGTTCCAATAAGCGATCTCCAGCTCCTTTACCCTCCTTAGGGTGATCGAATACTGCTCTGAACTGTTGTAGGAAGTCCTGAAAGGAAGAGAATGCAGAACCATCGGAGCCCCATACAGCAGTAATCCATTCCAGTGCTTTCTCAGTCAGCAGTGAACAAACAAAGGCGATCTTCCCAGTATCAGTAGTATACAGCGTGGGTTGCTGTTCAACAAACAATGAGCATTGTAATAGAAATCCCTTACACTTGCTGGCGTCACCGTTGAATTTCTCCGGGAAAGCGAGACGAGGATTAACCTGGGACGGCCTCCCTGCAGCGTGGGTAATGGCGGACGCTTCCGGCGTTGGTGTGGCCGCGGGAGCTGTATGGAGACTCTGAACGGCTTTGACGAGTTCCTCGGTGATAGACGTCAGTCGATTCAGCTAAAACTGGTTAGCAGCAATCTGACTGGCTTGGGCCACCATGGTGGTATGAAGACCTTCATAAGCTGCTGGATCTCGTGTTGGCGAAGTCTTCTGTAATGATCCAGAACTCGACATGGGATCCATATGCAGGCTTTATTGCAGAAACTCGTAGTTGTACAGGCAATGGTCAATACCAGCAATATCAGCAACGTAGGGAGAACAGAGAATCAAAATCCAGTAAACAAGCAAGGGTCAGTAGGTAGGCAACAAAGGTACGTAAAGGAGATCAAACAGGGTCGGTAACAGGAAAACAAACACGGGTAGTAACGCTCAGAAATGACAGACACAGCAAATCAAGACTTCGCGTTGAACTCCTGTGATAGTCCAGCTTTTATACACAAGTCATGATGAAGAGCACCTGTGACGGTGATTAGAGTCCAAGGACGGGGCTTGTGGGAAATGTAGTGTAGTCAGTGTAAATGAATGGATGGATGCGTGTGTGTCAGTATTCAGGTGAGGGTGTCACGAGGTTCGTCTCCGTGACAAACGCATTACTTAGTAAAGCGTTACTGTAGTATGATTACTTTTTTTTGTAATGGAGTAGTCTAACGCCTTATAATTTTCAAAATAGTAATTAGAGTATAGTTACAAGCCGAGGTCTCTATACGTTACTGCCCCATTGCATTGCTAAAAGAAAGCAGTTTTATAATCTAGAGATTGTAAAAAGGATGTAGCACACGCATTGTCAAGTCAAGTGCCAGTGGATAAGAGACCTGCTCCCGCAAGACCCGACGCAACAGAGCGCGGCTCGCAGAGTGGCACAAGATGTGCAAGTGATGGTGCGAGCGGGTAGACACTTGTGTTTGTGCGGGATGCGGGATCACTCCCTCATCTAAACATAAAATATCTAAAACAAATAAATTGTTATTCATCTATTGCACAAAAGCAACATGAAATAATATAACATTATAATATAAACGATTAACAGGCACAAGTGTATGCAGAGTTTCTATTTAGGCTATAACACGTGTTTGCAGCGTTGAGCAATGAGGTGCTGAAATTTGCGTGCTCACGAATCCTCTCATTATAACACACGAATTGTAGACATTACGAAAGATTCATTGTACATACAGGTGCTGGTCATATAATTAGAATATCATCAAAAAGTTGATTTATTTCATTAATTCCATTCAAAAAGTGAAACTTGTATATTATATTCATTCATTACTGATATATTTCAAATGTTTATTTCTTTTAATTTTGATGATTATAACTGACAACTAAGGAAAATTAGAATATAACTTAAGACCAATACAAAGAAAGGATTTTTAGAAATCTTGGCCAACTAAAAAGTATAAAAATGAAAAGTATGAGCATGTACAGCACTCAATACTTAGTTGGGGCTCCTTTTTCCTGAATTACTGCATCAATGCGGCGTGGCATGGAGTCGATCAGTCTGTGGCACTGCTCAGGTGTTATGAGAGCCCAGGTTGCTCTGATAGTTGCCTTCAGCTCTTCTGCATTGTTTGGTCTGGCATATCGCATCTTCCTCTTCCCAATACCCCACAGATTTTCTATGGGGTTAAGGTCAGGCGAATTTGCTGGCCAATTAAGAACAGGGATACCATGGTCCTTAAACCAGGTAGTGGAAGCTTTGGCACTGTGTTCAGGTGCCAAGTCCTGTTGGAAAATGAGATCTGCATCTCCATAAAGTTGGTCAGCAGCAGGAAGCATGAAGTGCTTTAAAACTTCCTGGTATACGGCTGTGTTGACCTTGGCCTTCAGAAAACACAGTGGACCAACACCAGCGGATGACATGGCACCGCAAAGCATCACTGACTGTGGAAACTTTACACTGGACCTCAAGAAATGTGGATTGTGTGCCTCTCCTCTCTTCCTCCAGTCTGGGACCCTGATATCCAAAGGAAATGCAAAATTCAGAGCACATAACTTTGGACTACTCAGCAGCAGTCCAGTCCTTTTTGAAGCGAGACGCTTCTGATGCTGTCTGTTGTTCAAGAGTGGCTTGACACAAGCAATGCGACAGCTGAAACCCATGTCTTGCATAAGTCTTTGTGTAGTGGTTGTTGAAGCACTGACTCCAGCTGCAGTCCACTTTTTATAAATCTCCCCCACATTTTTGAATGGGTTTTCTTTCACAATCCTCTCCAGGGTGTGGTTATCCCTATTGCTTGTACACTTTTTTCTATCACATCTTTTCCTTCCCTTGGCCTCTCTATTAATGTGCTTGGACACAGAGCTCTGTGAACAGCCAGTCTCTTTTGCAATGACCTTTTGTGTCTTGCCCTCCTTGTGCAAGGTGTCAATGGTCGTCTTTTGGACAACTGTCAATTCAGCAGTCTTCCCCATGATTGTGTAGCCTACAGAACTAGACTGAGAGACATATTTAAAGGCTTTGCAGGTGTTTTGAGTTAATTAACTGATTAGAGTGTGGCACCAGGTGTCTTCAATATTGGAACCTTTTCACAATATTCTAATTTTCTGAAATACTGAATTTTGGATTTTCCTTAGTTGTCAATTATAAACATCAAAATTAAAAGAAATAAACATTTGAAATATATCAGCCTGTGTGTAATGAATGAATATAATATACAAGTTTCACTTTTTAAATGGAATTAGTGAAATAAATCAACTTTTTGATGATATTCTAATTATATGACCAGCACCTGTATATTCATTGTGTTATAACAGAGATTTGTGAGATTGCGATTAACTGAGATGTCTTTTAGAGATTATAGATCCAGCACTCTTTGCTGGCATTCTGCCATACCAAATAAACCATAAGCGCAGCAGCCGCTTGCTTTAGTTAAAAATAACAGTGTTCTGTGAACGTTGATGCTTTAATAACAAATATTTATCGTGCTGGGATTTCATAAATTTAATGGAGAAAAAAAGTAACGTAATTAATAATGTAACTAATTACTGTTGAAATAAAGTAATCATAACAGTAACGTGATTACTTTTAAAAGGAGTAATCAGTAATTTAATTGCATTTTCAGAGTAACTTGCCCAACACTGGTCATTTAGACATCACAGAGAAAGCCTAAATAATGAGCATAATTATTTTCATACTGTACATATTTTGAAGTTCACACCATGCTGCTGTGACCTATATGTATTTGTGGTGCTGGTACTGGAACACTATTACATTCCAAGCAGAAGGTTAACTTCTATTGTATGGAGAGGGTTTACTTTTATAGTATAAGATGTTTTGATTCTATTGTATGGACAACCTCTATTGGTTGGACATTGGTAACACTTTTTTAAGGACCAATTCTCACTATGAAGTAGTTGCTTATTAGCATGCATATTACTAGCATATTGGCTATTTATAAGTACTTATAAAGCACATGTTAACTCCTTATTCTGCATGAGAATTGGAATCAACCATATTTTAGAGAATTGGACCCAAACTAGAGTGTGTTCTAAATGCATACAGGTTAAAACTACATGAGAGGGACTAAAAGATGACACAATTTTCATTCCTATTATCCCAATGCAGAGAGTTTTAAAACCATTTTAGTTTCATTTAAGTAAGAAAAAATGACACAGTCCCAGAAGTTCACTAGAAAATGTATTTTATTTCTAACACATAAATGATACAGTAACTGAAAGACACTGAAAATCTTTTCTGTAGGTGCATGGTTTACTGCTCATGAACTGTCCGTATGTAGAGTCCATCACTGGGATCAGTTTTTCTACCAATGTTCTGGATTCTCTGCAGGAATCTGCATGTCTTGACTGTGGTATGTAAGGTGCAAACAACAGGTCGCTGTTAAGGCTCTTGGCTGTCTGGGTGAGACGGTTGAGTTTGTCTATTGAAAAGACAACGTCTTGGCAATGGGTGGTACTTGGCTAGGATCAACAGCTTCTCTGTTTTCAATAAATTCAAATGATTCAGACAGAAATGTTTGCCAGACATGCTGTGAAATCTGTTTATCAGAGGGCAGAATTAGAGATTTAATGAAGTATGATTTGCATAAGCATGACAGAGAAAGCCATTAGATTTGACAACTTCACTTGTGATTTAAGGTAAAGAGAAATTAAAAGTGGCCCTAGTACTGATCCCTGTGGAACAGTTGATGTGAAGATAAAGTGGATTATTTCCATGATGATTCTGTGATGATAAATTATCATTGCTTTCGAAATGAGTACATGGGCCAACATAAAAGAGCACGGTTCATTTAGTTTATGATCTCAAATGGAAAATTATGTGATATTACTGGTTCCCATTTCTAATAAAAGTCATGTATTTTAAAGATATTCACTTTAATGTTTATTAGTTTTAATATGACGTTTTATAAAAAAAAATTAGCAGGTGGCCTGTTTCAGCTAATATTTGTTTTGACAAATAAAACTGCAAAATTGTCCTCTTGCTCACAGGGTTTGACCTTTTAATGTTTAGTAATGCGAAATTACACTCGGTCTCACCAATCCCTATAATCAACCTCTCTCCTAAAACTCGTCTGTGTCTTGAATATTCTCCACATGGAGGCGTCATGATGCCGCGCAGATGATGCACCAAGATTTTATACCCATTATCTAAACTCTATAGAAATTAAAAATAGCATGTTTATTGCTTTTGCAACATTTTCTAATAAATGGCTTGTAATGTAATTTTATTTCAAGTACTATTTATAAGTATATTGTATAACATAACATAAGATGTTATATAATGTATTATTTATAATGGATATTTATGAATATTTTATATTTATGAATAATTTAGCGATTTGTTTTTAAGTAGCATGAAAAGGTAAAAAATAATAATAAATAAAGAGATCCAATTTTAGACAATTCGATCGCATTTTAAGTCTACTTAGATGTGGTGACTCATTAGCTGTTGACATCAGAGCACGCTCTGCTGAAACTCCGCCTCATTTCCTGCTTACGGTCATTTGGGTGTTTATGGGGCTGTGCGTAAAAGTTCGGCTTCACTATAAGTATGGATTCTAATTCTTCTCTGCTATGACATTTGGTTTTCTTTAAATTCAAATTTAACCCAAACTGGATAATACAGAAAATAATAAAAACAATAATAATAATAATTATTATTATTATTATGGCGCTAAGCCAGGAAAATGCCAGTTGCCATAATCAGTCCACTCTCGCTGATGGATCTCCTACAAAATCTGCGATTATGTTTTCCGCCGGCGTCCTTGGGAATGTGGTCGCCCTAATTCTCCTGGAAATACGGCGGAGGAAGCAATCCGCATCTCTGTTCCAAGTCCTGGTCACATCTTTGGTCCTCACAGATTTGCTGGGAACTTTCTCCGTCAGTCCTGTGGTTTTAACCGCGTACTTGAGGAATGAATCTTTGATTGGGATGAGTAAAATCCGTTTGGTTTGCGGACACTTTGGATTCTCCATGACTTTTTTCAGTTTGGTAACTCTCGCCATTCTTCTCTTCATGGCAGTGGAGCGCTGGCTCGCCATCGGACATCCTTACTATTACGAGAAGCGCATGAGTAAACGCTGCGGGTACATCACTGTCGCGCTAATATACCTGCTGTGCGCTATTTTCAGCGGCACACCTTTCCTCGGTTTTGGGAAGTATGTTCAGTACTGTCCCGGAACGTGGTGCTTCATTGACATGCACCCGCCTGAGAGCAAGCATAAAGTGTTCAATATCATCTACGCGTCTTGTTTGCTCGTCATGATAGTGTGTACGGTTTTGTGCAACGCGTCAGTCATTTATCATCTTTTACTCATGTACCGAAGACGCAAGGCGCATCGGAGCTCTGTTCCACGGCAGAGAGGACACACGAGGCATCGGTCCATCGCGAAGGAGGTTGAACATCTTGTGCTGCTCGGGTTCATGACAATAGCATTCGTCATCTGCTCTCTTCCTCTTGTGGTAAGGCTTGTCAAAACTCTTTTGAACTTCACTTACACGAGTTGACTACTAAACTAGAAGTAATAATTCTGTTCCTGTACCTTCAAAGACACTACAGTGTTCATATTACAGATAGCGTATTCGTTTCTTAACAGTTACAATTCTGTGTTTTTAAGTTTAAGTATATTTGTTTATGCACACGAAAGAAACTTTGCTGTAAATGTGCCAGAATTAGGTTATTTTTTCAACTGGGTTGACTGTTAACTGACACCATACAAAAGCAAACAAAAGCATCTTAGAACCACAAAACGTGTTTTATGTTTATTTTAAATAACTAGTAGGCTATGACCAACTTATTCTTTTCCTTTGTTACAATAGTCTATCATCTTTAGGCCTATTTATAAATTATTCACCAGTCATTATATACTAAAACATTTTTACTATGCTACTAGTTACAATAGTGACATGCAACTGGTCCACTAGTAAGTTGTATTATTTATTATATTATATTGTATTATATTATATTATTTATTTTCATATTACTATCGTTTAGTCATGCACTGTATTAGTGTGCATTCTTATTGTTTCATTCTAATTTGTTTCTAATTGTACTTTTAACATTTTACCTACTTCAAATCAGCCATTCATAATAGTAATAATTACTAGTCACATCACATGTAAAAATAAAAAAACCATTCCAATGGAAAATATGCATGTTAGCAATAAAATAGCTTGTCACACTACTAAGTTTACGACTAGTAGCAAATGAATTAATAGTAGTAGGAAATGAATAAATACCAGTACTAGTGAATAATTGATTACATATTAGTCTCTATTGGAACAGAAACGATACCTAGTGAATTAAAAAATATACTTGTAACTGTTGGATTACTTAGTAGTGATATAAAAGTAGGTACTAGTGATGTAAAATTGGAAGCCTACTAGTTTAGAGGAATGGTTTGTCATATAAAGTAGCCCTAATGGTATTTTTACACTGAAGGCACACTTAAAAATGTCATTGCATTAGACTAAATATTGAACCAAGTTGCATTTATTATCAAGACAAACATGTCAGGTTAGGTTTTTATTTATTATTAGAAACACTATTAAAAATGTATTTTTAGCAGCTTCACAAAATGTTCACACTGTAACATGTTTTTATGTTCATACTTACATATTTCGATTTACTGTTAATGCACAACATACAGTTCCACACTGTGCTCTTGTCTCCACAGATTCAAGTGTACTTCAACACGTGTTGCTACCAAGTTCATGACCAATATGATCTCCTACCCCTTCTTTTAGTATCGGTCAACCCCATCATAGACCCCTGGCTCTTCATCATCCTCAGTCCCCCAGTACCTCGTCTGCTCTGGGACAAGATGTGCAAGACCGCAAAGTGCAAATCCACGCAGGAGAAGGTCCGTAGCATCCATCCAGTCCTGTATCACTCAAAGCCACCTGGAAATTCAGAAGGAGGCAGTGTGATGCAAGGCTACACAGGGACTCCTGGAACAGCTGGCTCCTGATCCCTAAAGCCACTTTTTGTTTGTGGGAAAGATTGTGGAGTGAATGCTCACTCATATAATAAAAATAACAGAGACTGAAGATCCATGTCACTGGATAACTGAACAGATGGATCTAAGACAAGAGGAGGAAAACAATGGGTGGTGCTGAACCTATAGTATCATGGAGAATATAACGGAGTATATGCTTCCTCTTTTTTTTTTTTTTTAGCAAAGTAAACTTATTTATTGCCTTTATTTATGGAGAGTAAAACATTTTTGTACACGGGAAGGAAAACAAGTTTTTATTTATCAGCAGGAAATCTAATGGTAAATATAAATAAACATTTACAGGCTGAAATGAAGAGTTGTACTTCCTGTTTCAACTGTGTGGGCAATGCGGTTTTCTTTCTTTGTGCGACTTCATACTTAATCAGTTTTGTTTTTTGCATTGTGTTGCAAATATATGCAGGACTGAATCATGTCATTGCAAGTCAGTTCATTGTGAAAGAATGAACAGCTTAACTAAACTGTGCAAAAGTCCCATGACTGAAGACTGGAGGGAAGGTGAAGCAGGCTAAACTGAGGAAATACAAGTGGAATTGTTTTGAAGCAGTCTGTTTAGCAATCGCTTGATATTACTTGATATTTACACTGTGAATGATTTGTGGTTACAAGATTGTCTACGGTTACGTTATAGTCAGGAAATCTTAGTATTGATAAAATCACCACATTTTGCATATTACACACATGATAAACACAGAATACATTTAGTTTTCTTGGTGTTGCTAGATTTACATTTATGCATTTGGCAGATGCTTTCATTCAAAGAGCCAACAACATTTGTGATGCACAGTCAGGGCCTCGCTAGTGTGGTGAAAAGTGGTGATGATTATAGGGGCCCACGGTCGAGGGGGGGCCCCCGGTGATCTCAACCAACTGACTGATGCCAGCCTAAAAAGACGCTCAGGACAGTTGACAGGCTGCGCATCGTCACAAAAGCTTATCATTTGCTCGTGTTTTTAAGCCTTGCCAATTTAGTCGTGGAGTCGTGGCCTAATGGTTAGAGAGTCACAGTCCCAATCGAAGGGTTGTGAGTTCGAGTCTCTCGGGCCGGCAGGAATTGTGGGTGGGGGGAGTGCATGTACAGTTCCTCTCTCCACCTTCAATACCACGACTTAGGTGCCCTTGAGCAAGGCATCGAACCCCCAACTGCTCCCCGGGCGCCGCCGCAGCATAAAATGGCTGCCCACTGCTCCGGGTGTGTGTTCACAGTTTGTGTGTGTGTGTTCACTGCTCTGTGTGTGTGCACTTCGGATGGGTTTAAATGCAGAGCACTAATTCTGAGTATGGGTCACCATACTTGGCTGAATGTCACGTCACTTGAATGTCACGTCACTTTAAACATTCAAAAGAGTTTAAAGCATTCAAGACGCGGAAAAACTCAACTGTAACGCACACTGTGTTCAGTGCGCACGCAGAGAGCACAAGAGCCGCGTCTCACGGACAGCAACACCAAACTGAGCTCTCCTTCGCGTCCTCCTGCACCTGAATGAACAAATACAAATCGCAGTTTAAACATGCAAACAGAAAAAGATGTGTAAGAGCCCACTTCAGCACCTGGTGTTCTGGTGTTCAGGGTGCATGCAGAGAGACGCTTCTCAAAACACTTCAATTTGCTCTTCTTGCTCTTGTACCGATAAATACATACAAAATTATATAAATTTGGACCAAAAATTATTCAGACACTTTGACCTGACTATAGGTTTTGCTTAAATGTTTTTTCTTTAATTGCTAATGCGACCTTTTTACACCACAGACTGAACAAAATTAAGCATTGCTTGGTAATTGTTCAACAAAGTATTGATAGCTGTGTAAGTATTGGCATACTAACAGTTGTCTGAAGTTTTGGTTGATTGTAATCCATTACATACCTTTCTTTCAAAGTTATCTGACATTATCAAGATGAATTTGTTCTGACACAGTTTAACTCTGAGTCCTTGTCATATTTTATTAACATATTTTATTCTAAACTATAGCAAATAAACCATGATAATGTGAGAAATGTTGAAGGTGTCTGAATACATTTCGGTTTGACTGTATATTTATTTATTTATTTTTACAGTGAAGACTGTGCAGTGCTATTTTACATTTATTATTTGTTTTCTGTACCTGGACACCTACAAACTTGAAAAAACATAAACATTGTGTAAATAGCACAAATAAATAAAGAGGGTGACCATACAAATTAAACAATTTCAAACAGGGCCCGCTGGTACAACCTGCACCAGGGCCCCACAAACCCCAGCTACAGCCCTGTGCACAGTTTATGCTTTAGTAGACAAATGTATTAGGATACTATGATAACCTTCTTAGAAATCCTAAACAAAATATTTACAATTATATTCAGATCTATATAAATTGCTGTTATGATATGAGGGCAAGTAGTTTTTATGTAGTTAGTAGTAGTCTAATATCATCAGTTTGATAAAGAGCTATGGAACAATTTTGAGAAATAAAACAGCCGTACAAATGGAAATACAAATCAATAGACTCCAATGTTGTTTGGTTCCTCAACATTCTTCAAATATCTTCTTTTGTGCTCTGCAGTAGGCAGGTTAGGACCATAAATGATGACAGATTTCTCATTTTCAAATGGATTATCCCCTTAAAAGCATTTTAGTGGTCTTTTCTGATTCATCTTAAAGTACAAATGTTTGAAACCATAGACGTTATGGGCTTATTGAGGCTCTGTCCACACAAAGCCAGAGCTTTCCCTATCCAATCATCTCGAGAAATATCTGCGCCCACACGAAACCACAAAACGATGTACTATATATGCCAGACCAGCATGTGGCGCTGTAATTCTGCCACAGAGATACACTAAAAACGGAGAAGAAGACTTGGACTATGCATAAACCTTGCGCGCGGTATACAAACAAACACGGAACATTTATTAATCTGTGTTAATGTTAGTTAATAAAAAGACAGTCGTTCAGTGTTTGTTCATGTTTTTGTTGCTGTCACGTGACGTAGCAGTGTCTGACTAGGGGCTAGACGTGGTCATCATTTTACGTATTCACTATCCACACTAAAACGCAAGGGCGGCGTTTTCAAATTTATCCACTCTGGAACACGGTTTCAAAAAATATCGGTTTCACTCTCCCAAAACGCTGGATCCCTGTGGACGAAATGTCTATACGATACAAAATGTATGCGTATACAGTGAAACGCATCTCTGTGTGGACGGGGCACTCTTAAAATAAAGGTTCTAAAAAGGGGGTTTGCAATAAAAGAGCCATTTTATGTTCCCCAAAGAACCTTTCAGTGAACAGTCTTTAAAATAACAATTTCTTTCTTAAAAACAACAACAACAAAAAAACCTTTTTAATAATCTGAAGAATGTTTCCCACAATAAAGAGCCCTGAAAGATTCCATGATGAACCACCAATGCCAACAAAGAACCTTTATTTTTAAAGGGTTGCTCCACCCCAAAATTAAAATTTTGTTATTTATCACTTACCCCCATGCCGTTCCAAACCCGTAAAAGCTTTGTTTGTCTTCGGAACAAAATTTAAGATATTTTGGATGAAAACCGGGAGGCTTGTGACTGTCTCATAGACTGCCAAGTAAATAACAGTGTCAGCGTCCATAAAAGATATGAAAGTCATCGTCAGAATACTCCAACTGCCATCAGTGGTTTAACCGTAACGTTATGAAGCGATGAGAATACTTTTTGTACGCAAATGAAACAAAAATAACAACTTTATTCAACAATTTGTCTCCTCTGTGTCTCTCCAAATCACCGTGGCGCCATTTTAAAGTATCCCTTTAAGAGTGGATGTCTTAAGAACCAGGGTTCGTACAAGGTGCTTAAAGTGCTTGAAGTACTTGAATTTTTTAAATTAAAGTCCTGGAAAACCCTTGAAAACAGCCATATTTTTGAGAAGGTACTTGAAAAGTGCATGAATTTTTAAAGGGCAGTATATATGAAATAATTGTTTTTTTTTTTCCTCAATAAAACATGATTTTTACGCTAAAATAACGATGCAGTGCGTCTGATATAAATACAGAGCCATTTCGCCTGGCTTTTAGCAATGCACGGGATCTCGCGATATTACTCCTTGAGGTGAAAACAGGTCTCGCGATATTAGTATATAGTTGTGTTTGTGGTGAAACTTTTGATAGTGCTTGCATTATATTGTTCTGTCTTTTATTGCATGTGCAACATATTTCTAAGTATGCGATTTGTTGTACATCACGATTTCAAAATAAAAGTTCATACCCTCGCTCTGAGTTTGCAGGTGGCCAAATATTAAAATTATATGGATTTAATGTCCTTGCTGTAAAGTGAAATATGGTCATGCCGTTGGCGCCCTCTGCAGGTGTTTGTTATAATACATAATAAACTTAAGTTGTTTCTGTTCATATGATGTATAATATTACATTATGTATTTTAATAGTGTTGTTCAATAAACCCATGTAATTACTTGGTTTTGATACTTTATTTGAACCTATTATTATTACTGCCTCATCGTTAGTTTATATATAAATAGTCATACTAAAGCCTGTTTTTCACTTAGGTCTATTTGTATTACTAAAAATATCAGATTACTTAATTGTCAAAATAATCAGTAAATTACCTGATTACCAAAATAATCATAGTTACAGCCCTAGATTAGTTTAAATATTTCAAAATACAACTGCATTGTTTTGATTTGTGTGATTAAAAGACAAATATTTTGTCATTTTTGTGATTCTTAAAAATAGTATTAAAATATTGTCTCATTCTAGTGAACCAAGTATCTGTATATCTCATGAGCTAAGAGTATTGTCACTCACTCTGGTGTTGATAAGTGGTGATATCAACTCATCAATTCCCAAGTGTATGATACAGCTTTCATCCTTCGGGTCAATCATAATCATGAAAAAAAAAATAATAATAAAATCAGTTTGAATAAGGAAAGTGATCATTTTACCATAATATCATTTCACATGTTAAAGTTGCCACAGTCGTTGCATGTTTTTGTGCTGCACTTTGTTTGTGCCATTTTGTTTTATTAGTTTAGTAGAATTTGAAAATGAATAACAATATTGTTTGATAAGTGAGATATCTGATTTTAGCCCTTGAAAACCAAAAAAGTAGTGCTTGAAAAGTCCTTGAAAATCCTGGAATTTCATTTTGCAGTTTCTGTATGAACCCTGCAAGAATAATTGAAGCTGTAATGTTTTTTCGACAGGCTCACTGGAAATGCTTAATCTGCATCTTGAGCAACACTTTATTACTCTTTATGACTACTAATCTGATGATCTTACAGCTTTGAGTCGAGTCTAGCAGATCTTTATGTGTCATCAGACATGACTTTTCACTGTCTAACTTGACAGAATGTCAATTTAATGGCAGTGATTAATTCTTTCCATCAGGTCACTTCCTCTAGTGGTTTTGATTTTACAGCTTCACATGCAGAACTTGGAAGAGGTTGATTTGTGTTGTTTCCCACAATACACATCAGCTTACGTATAAAACACGTTTTTCATTGCAGGTAATTTCCGGATCTGCATCTAATCTTTTCCTTAACGGTCTACATGTTGTTTTTTGTTTCATTTTTAAATGCAGAGCAAATAGTGACTCTCAGACTAATGAAAAAAATAATGGGTGTCCTGTTGTTCACCAAACCAACTTTAGTGAAATATGCTCAAACATTTAGAAAAAATTCCCACACTGTGCTGATACGAAAAAAAAGAAAGAAAAAAAAATTACAAGTGGTAAGTAAGTGTTTATTTATTTATTGTGAAACTTTTTACAGACAAAACATTCTTATTGAGAAACAAATTTAAGGCATTTTAAAATGAGAAACAAGTTCAAGACAAATTTAACAACAACCAAACCTTTATGGAGGGGAAAAATAAATAAATAAACAAACAAATAAATAAAATAATTAAATTGTAAATATGGTTCAATTACAAATTTACCACAAGAAACTGAATGCACCAACAAACTCAGCACTAAAGCACACTAGATGTGTGCAAGAGCAATACTTCAAGGATTATATATACTTATTTATTCTTGAGATTTCCTTTAAAAAAACATTAATGGTACAATTAATTGACTTAAACAAGAGTGGTACTATACATTTGTAGCTTCACTGTACAAGTACTCTTAGAATATGGTGAAATAATGGTGAATATTTTTCTATTAATAGCAATAGTTTTTTTTCCTTTTTGATCTCATCTGTCTCTCTGTGTTGCTCCAAAAGTCATTAACTTCCTCCAATACACTGCAATCACACTGAGACAGGGCTAACGCTCTGAAGAGCATGTGCAAGTGTGTGCTGACATTAGACTCATTCACACGAACTGAGGAAACATTGCCTTGAACGCTAGGGCATCAATACCTTAAACTGCAAAAACAACACTGATGACACATTGCATAACAGCAGGCATATTAATGAATATCCTGAAATGACTCAACAGTAGCAGGTGTTTCTTCTTGAGAAACATTTCATTGAAGTTACACAGTTTATTTACAGAGTCAACACTGAAAAACCTCATTAGATGTTGAAGGGTATAACCAAAAAACGTCCTAACTCAGAATCCATTTTGTAACTTTGTAAGTTTATATGGGAAATATTCGAGAAATAAGAGAAGAGGTTTCTGTAATACTTACTTGGGTCGGTATTACAGAAACCTCTTATCTTAATTCTCTGAATTTGTGCCCACAGAAATCCACGCAAAGCTCTAAAGACTTCCACCGAATTTAAACATGGGTCATTATGAATCACCCCAAGCGTGCTTTCTTCTGAAATGTGTTGACTTTTTCTTGCACTCTCAAATAAACAGCAGTTAATCAGCTATTGACGTCATCTACTGGTAGGGTTTTTTTTTCTTTTGTTTTGTTTTTTGCATTAATCTCAGATTTCCACCAAAAGTATTACAACTTAAAATAACTGACTGGTTTTGAAATTTAATTCTAAACAAATTTAAATAGTTACATTTAAATGTAATTGTTAAATCAAATCGTGGATGAGCTTTACAGGTGACTGATCCCTTTGTAGCTACTAGTTATTTAAAACATGACATGTCATATTATCATACAGAAAGCTATATTATCATACAGAAAGCTATATTATGTAAAATAAATAACTGCAGTATAATATGTAGTATGCAATGACAAACATGTTCTCGGTTGTTTCTCACATCCGTAATAAACAGATCATATCACAAAACCAGCCTTACAGGTGAACTGTGCAAATGCGTGCAGTGGTGTACACACACACATACCTAGCATCATGTGAGGAAGCGAACCCACACACACACACACACACAGACAGAGATAGGGAGAGAGAGAGAGATGACAATCAGTAAACCAATGAACTCTTATGATTTAAACAACCAAGTGCTTGAAATCGGAAGGAACATAAAAACATGAGCACATCATTAAAGTAACCGAAAGAGTGAGGAAACATTCCTGAAAACCAAGCAGGAAACTGCAGAGATAGATTTTGCCTGATGAAATTCCAGCCAGTCTCACCACATACTTTATAACTACAGCAGTTTACACACACACCATCACCTGCAGAAAGCTACAGATTTCCACAGAATTTCAACCTGTCATTTACAAAGCACTTCACATCATGTGCGTGTGTATTTATTAATGACTAATTATTAATTATTAAGAGATTGTAGTACTTCTAGGTTTCATCTTACTTTATTTATTATTTAAGACATTTAGAATGTTATAATATAAGACAGTAAAGAGACTGATAATTGTATAAAATATATAAAATATTTATTTTAAGGTCCAATGCTTGCTATTAACAAACTATTAACTATTACTTGTGCCTTAATAAACTCCTAATTAATCCTAAATTAACTCCTCATTTTAACTCCTAATAAATCCTGCTTATGAATAGTTAGTGAGCTAGTTGTTAAATTTAGGTATTGGGTAGGATTAGGGATGTAGAATATGGTCATGCAGAATATGTGCTTTATAAGTATTAATAAACAGCCTATATGTTAATAACAGACATGCTAATAAGCAACTAGTTAATAGTGAGAACTGGTCCCTATACTTAAGTGTTACCAATATTTCTATAAAAATAGGCCTACTTTATTATTAGAATCCTGAAAAAGTATCACAAAAAAAAAAAAAAACATTAAACAGCAAACAGCAAAAAAAAAAAAATGTTTTTGTTTTAAACATTGATAATAAGAAGAACCATTATTAATATTTGTGGAGCAAATCAGCATATTAGAATGTTTTCTGAAGGATCATGTAACACTGAAGACTGAAGTAATGATACTAAAAATTCACAAGAATAAATTACATTTTAAAATATATTAAAATGCAAAATGGTTATTTTTAGATTGTAGTAATATTTAACAATATCACTTTTTACTATATTTTTAATCAAATAAATGCAGTCTTAGTGAGCATAAGTGACTTTCATTAACATTCAAATATTAAATAAATAAATAAATAAAATAAAAGTATTTTCCCCAAACTTTTGACCAGTAGTGTATGTCTAAAGGGTTGAAGTCTGTGGGATAAAAAAAAAAAAAATGAAAAAAAAAAAAAAAAAACAAATTAATCCTGTTCCGTCAATCTGTAATCTGTTATTTTATTCCAACCATTACTCATAGCCGAAAGGTTCCGTTAATTTTGTTTATATGTAGAGTGCGTAAGTTTAGTGCCCCTTTACCCGTAAAATTAGGTTACGTTGGAATTTACGGACAGCTAGTGCAACCAGACCCAGATTTCCCCTAAGATCAGTGCAAAAAAATAAATTAAAAATCCATCTAGGCCTGCTAGTGTTTTACACTTTCTTAGTTGTTATATCATTCATTATGAATTGCGCCCTCAGCTACTAGAAGGCCAAACTGAAATGTCTTGGTTCCCACAGAGACCAAGGGTTTGGCATGTCTAAGTGAAAACAGCTGTGTGTACTCTAGAACTATGTGGTCTTTTGAGCAGCCTTTAGGATCAAAAATCTCCACATAGCTACATGCTCCCGATAAATATTTGTTATTAAAGCATCAACATTCACAGAAAACTGTTATTTTTAACTAAAACAAAGCGGCTGCTGCATGCATGGTTTGGCAGAATGCCAGCAAAGTGCACTGCATTTATAATCTCTAAAAGACATCTCAGTTCATCGCAATCTCACAAATCTCTGTTATAACACAATAATATATGCATAATATATGCATAATGAATCTTACATAATGTCTACAATTCGTGTGTTCGTGTGAGGATTCGTGAGCCATCAAATTTCAGCACTGCATTGCTCAACACTGCAAACACGTGTTATAGCCTAAACAGAAACTCTGCATACACTTGCACCTGTTAATCATTTATATTTTATATTAGTTCATGTTGCTTTTGTGCAATAGATGAAAAACAATTTATTTGTTTTAGATATAATTAAAAAGGAAGTAAACACTGTAAACCAACAGGGCACTCAGTATTCTGGAAAGTTTGTGTGCATTGGGAATCATATTTTTCATATAAAGCCAGGGTAACACTCATTTTACATACAGCACACAGAGAAAAGGACATGAATATCACAGTGGACAAATGCAAAAATAGCAGCATAATTTGAAATCACAAGTTTAAAGTTTAAAGCATTCAATTCACATAATATGCACACATAAAAATGCACACTTCACAAGATCTCACAGCTGGATTTGACTAAGTTTGCAAGGTTTGTGACATTAAATGTTCAGTAGCCATTCAAAGATTTGTTTAAATGATATAAATGCATATTTGCTTAACGCTGATGGCAAACAAGAAAGTATATGTTTGACTTTCTATTACTAATAATATAAAAGCAATCGTTAAAATACTTTTTTTATACCTTAATTCCTTTGTTTAACCGTTCTATCTGATTATTAGATAGACTTCTATCCGTATTAGAACTGTTAATGACGATGGCGAACAAGAGAGAGAATGTGAGCACTGTGTGCTCAGGCGCTGCCTTTCTCAATGCCGTCAAAATAAAAGTCCGGCGTACCGTAAAACACATCGCCTAAGCTGAAAAACTTATCGGCTGATGCCGATATTTGAAAAATTAAAAATATCGGCCGATAAAACACTACATTCTGTCAGCAGTGTAACGTGGCAGTAACGTATAGAGATTTAGGCTTGTAACTATACTCTAATTACTATTTAGAAAATTATAATGCGGTAAATTACTCCGTTACTAAAAAAGTAATCAAATTACAGTAACGCGTTACTAAGTAATGTGTTACTGCCCAACACTGTCGATTACTGTTCTTAAGTACACTTTTTGCGTAACTGTACTCTACTTAAGTAATTTTTTTTTTCTGGAAACTTCTGACTAGTGGTCAACCGAAATTTCGCTAAGGCCGATATTTGCCATTTTTTAAATATCGGCATCGGCCGATAAGTTTTTGTGCTTGGCCAATGTGTTCGAGGTGGAACTTTTATTTTGACAGTGCTGAGAAAGGCAGCGCCAGAGCACACAGTGCTCACATTCTCCCTTTTGTTCGCTAATACAGATCGAAGTCTGTCTAATAATCAGATAGGACTGTTGAACAAATGAATTAAAAGGTATACAAAAAGAATTATAACAATTGCTTTTATATTATTAGTAACAGAAGGCAAACATAATACTTTCTCGTTTGCCGTCTGCATTCAACAAATACGCATATCATTCAGACAAACCTTTAAATGAATAATGAAAATTTAATTTCACAAACATTGCAGACTTAGTCGAATCCAGCTGTGAGATTTTGTGAAGTGTGCATTTGTATATTGCCTGATCGCGTGTGCTCTGCGTGACAGTCGATCCGTGTGAATTGAATCCGGACAGGAGGAGAGGTCAGCTTCACTGGAGATGGGCGATCAACTTTAAACTCGTGATTTCAAACTATGCTGATTTATGCATTTGCGCACTGTCATATTCATGTCATTTTTACTGTGTGCTGCATGTAAAATGAGTGTTACCTTGGCTTTAGATGAAAAAATATGATTCACAATGCACACAAACTTCCCAGATTACCCTGTTGGGTAAAATACTGTAATAGAATTATAGAATCAGGAAGTTGTCATCTAAAGTATGTTTATTTTACACATTTATTTTTAATACAATTCATTTTCAAATTATTTCAAGTTTCTCAAACATTAATTAAAAGAAATAAAAAAAATTTAATGACACGGATACATTGTTTACACTTTGACCTGAACGTAAACAATGAATCCGCATTCTCATAGCTTCGTAAAATTATGGTTGAACCCCTGATGTCACATGGATTATTTTAATAATGTCCTTGCTATGTTTCCGAGCCTTGATCGTGTAAGGATCCTTGCTGTCTATGGAGGGTCATAGAGCTCTCAGATTTCATCAAAAATATCTTACCGTACTGACCCGAATATAAGACGATGTTTTTTTTCTTGGAAATACATCTGAAAAAACGCGGCGGTCTATACTTTGACATGTCAGTAATACAACCACAACAATAGGTGGCGCCAAAAACACATAAAACGAGTGTGCCATGAAATACGTAATGTAATGCGTTTTGTAAAGATCGCGAGTGAAAACAAAAGAAAAAGGAAAGCTAGCTTACAGCGGCATGAGTTGTGACTGTCATGTTAGTGTGATGGGAACAAACTTCCTCTGTAAGTGATTTTAAAACGTGAGACAGTACCAAAATTTGAAGACTACAATAAGATTTCACTTCTACTGTTAAAATTTTTTTAGAAGGCTACTATGAGATGGATAGACTAAATGTTATAGGCCTATAATTCAGATGGGCTACCTGTTATTTTTATGGTATATCTAAAAGTGAACATTTTTAAATGTGATTGTTGCTATATTTTACCAGTATTTACCATATTTCAAAAAATAAAATAAAATAAAAATAAAGTTGGGAAAATATGCAATATGAAAATAATTTAAGAAAAAATATATTTCTTTTTTTCTAAGTAAAACACAAGATTTGTTTTTCAAAAAGACTTTAACCAAAAGGTAAATCTGGAAAAAAGGGAGCTGTCTTATAATTAGGGTCGTCTTATATTCGGGTCAATACGTAATTTGTGTTCCAAAGATGAAAAAAGGTCTTACAGGTTTGGAACGACATGAGGGTGAGTAATTAATGACAGAATTTTCATTTTTGGGTGAACTATCCCTTTAAGTAAAAATCTGTCTTTACAAATTTCACTTGTAATGGAGTAATATTGGACCAGCAGTATCTGAATTTCACTCAAGTAATGGACTTATGTACTTTGGCCACCTCTGAAATGCTTAATGTAAAGTGCTCATTGCATAATGATTGCAGCCATGCATTACTACGTTTACACATTTTGAAGAAAATTAATGTAAACACTCTGCATAAAGGTGTGAATTAAGATATATGTATAAATATTTTCCTTTGTATTCTAAGTTGTTTTAAAAATATCACTATGGAGATGTTTATTGAACTTTATGTCTCAGTGGTTGATAAAACGTTTGTTTTTGACTTTTGACTTTTATTTTGCTTAAATTTTATCGCTTTAATTTTGTCCCAGACTTTTAATCTTAAAATATGAAATACATCATTTAAACATTAAACATTAAAATATAATGATACAGTATAAAATCAATATTTATAGTTTGAAAATGATTTCTGTGATTGTCTTTTTTTTCCTAAGAATTACAACTGTCACACAATAAAATGGTCCCAAAATAAATAAATAAATAAAATCTTGTGACATTTGTTTGATATATTATAGTTTGAAAAAAAAAAAGCCTCCTTGTCCTCCTCTCCCATTATGTAGTTAATAATTTTGATGACAATTTTGCTGTCATGACAGGAGAATAAATAATCACACATTTAGCTGGAGTTTTCTCAGAGCTCAGTGCTTTGATGTTCCAAACAACCGTATTACTGGATGCACATTGTAGTCATCAGTTTAATTTGAAACATCTTTGTTCTTTGTTCCTATTTTCTTTGAAACAGATGTTGTAATCTTTTGTAAAGGAGATAAATTTAGACAGATGATTTGACCACTGGGAAATTTCATCCCTTTGTAGTGAGTGAGAAACAAATCTCAAAAGCTTCTTTCAATGAGGATACAAATTATGGTCTGTGGTTGCTGGTTCACCGTTGTAAGCATGCTCCTTTACTCTCATTAAACCTAATATAAACAGTACACAGCATCCATACAAAATGCTTGCCAGATAACAATCAAGTCTCTCATTTCAAATAGAAAAATAAAACACAAGTAATCCTGTTATTTAGCAGTTAATCATACTCATTAGATAAGATAACCCAGCTAATAACAGAACTTCATGCAACACATGGTTTGTTGGAACGGAAGTGTGAAATCTATGTCAATGGGCACGAGGCCAGTTTGTGCTCAGAATGCTGCCTAATGCACTTTCTTTATGGCTTCGTCATCAAAGCAACAAACTGTGATTAGCTCAGGCATTGCAGACTGTCAAAACAAAACAGAGCCATACGTTCTTTGAACCTTCCATCACTGGAACTGCAGGGCATTATAACATGGACAACATCACAGTCGTTTTATTTAAAGCACATTCTTTGTCTTATTATGTCTAAATAAAAGATTAGCCAAAAATGAAAATTTGTTGTCAAGCAAAACGATCAGTCTGTGCAAGAAAATTGACATTATTTACAACTTGATTAGCCTACCTTTAATCCAGAGCTTCAGGCAAACGGTTCTTATCTTTTTTTTTCAGATTTTGTCATCAGAATTCTGGAAAGCCAAGAAGGACAAAGGTTGAGGACGCGGTGTAGAATACAAGTTGTTTACGTGTGAAAATCAATGTGTAACTGACGCATAATCTACATGCACACAACGCATATTCTAGGCATAAACAATGCACAAACATGATGTCTTTGATGTCCTCAGCATGCTGTTTACATGTTAAAATTTGTGCATTTTTGACCTACATGGCCTTCTATACAGAATAGTATGTGCATACAAGCACTACCTGATTTTTGTAACCACGTGTACTTTGTACATGCAGGTCACACTAAACAGTGAATTTGTTTTACACTAATCAGTTGTTCCACAAGGTGGCAACATTGGCCCAGGCTGCTGTTTAACAGTAAAAAACAAAACTAAAGATATGGATCAACAACAGCAACAAAATAGCGGACACTGCAAGAACAACAGACGGCCACATTGTCAAGTGCTTGTGTGAGAGTTTTATGAGACTGCAGTGGCCCAGTAATGCAAAACACAATGAAATCGCTACAACACAATGCATAGGATACATTTTGTTGTGTTGTGCTAATTTTCTGTGTTGCAGCTTGTTTTCGTTGTGTTGTGCTAATTGTGTTGTGTTACTACTTGTTTCCATTGTGTTGTACTAATATTGTTGCGTCTTGTCTCTATTGTGTTGCTGCTTGTTTCCATTGAGCTGCGGCTTGTTTCCATTGTGTTGCAGCTTGTCGTCGTTGTGTTGTGGCTTGTCTTTCGTGTGTTGCGGCTTGTTTCCATTGTGTTGAGACTTGTCTCCATTGTGTAGCAGCTTATCTCCATTGTGTTGCGGCTTGTCTCCATTGTGTAGTGGCTTGTTTCCATTGAGCTGTGACTTGTCTACATTGTGTTGTGTCTTGTCTCCATTCTGTTGTGGCTTGTCTCCGTTGTGTTGTGGATTGTCTCCATTGTGTTGCGGCTTGTCTCCATTGTGTTGCAACTTGTTCGTATTGTGTTCTGCTAATTTCTTTGTGTTGAGACTTGTTTCCATTGTGTTGTGGCTTGTTTCCATTGTGTTGTGTTTTGTCTCCATTGTGTTGCGGCTTGTTTCTGTTTTGTTGTGGCTTGTCTCCATTGTGTTGTGGCTTGTTTCCATTGTGTTGTGCTAATTTCTTTGTGTTGCGGCTTGTTTCAATAGTGTTTCACTTGTTTCCATTGTATTGCGGCTTGTCTCCATTGTATTGTGGTTTGTTTCCATAGTGTTGCGACTTGTTTTGCTTGTCTCCATTGTGTTGTGTTAATTTCTTTGTGTTGCGACTTGTTTCACTTGTTTACATTGTGTTGTGGCTTGTTTCCATTGTGTTGCAGCTTGTCTCTGTTGTGTTGCGGCTTGTCTCCATTGTGTTGCAACTTGTTTGTATTGTGTTGTGCTAATTTCTTTGTGTTGAGACTTGTTTCCATTGTGTTGTGGCTTGTTTCCATTGTGTTGTGTTTTGTCTCCATTGTGTTGCGACTTGTTTCCTTTTTTGTTGTGGCTTGTCTCCATTGTGTTGTGGCTTGTTTCCATTGTGTTGTGCTAATTTCTTTGTGTTGTGGCTTGTCTCAGTTGTGTTGCGGCTTGTTTCCATTGTGTTTCGCTTGTTTCCATTGTATTGCGGCTTGTCTCCATTGTATTGTGGTTTGTTTCCATAGTGTTGCGACTTGTTTTGCTTGTCTCCATTGTGTTGTGTTAATTTCTTTGTGTTGCGACTTGTTTCACTTGTTTACATTGTGTTGTGGCTTGTTTCCATTGTGTTGCAGCTTGTCTCTGTTGTGTTGTGGCTTGTCTCCATTGTGTTGTGGCTTGTCTCCATTGTGTTGTGTTAATTTCTTTGTGTTGAGACTTGTTTCCTTTGTTTTGCGACTTATTTCGCTTGTTTCCATTGTGTTGTGGCTTGTTTTAATTGTGTTGCGGCGTGTCTCCATTGTGTTGTGGCTTGTTTCAATTGCGTTGTGGCATGTCTCCATTGTGTTGTGGCTTGTTTACATTGTTTTGCGGCTTGTCTCAGTTGTGTTGTGGCTTGTTTACATAGTGTTGCGACTTGTTTTGCTTGTCTCCATTGTGTTGTGTTAATTTCTTTGTGTTGTGACTTGTTTCACTTGTTTACATTGTGTTGTGGCTTGTTTCCATTGTGTTGCAGCTTGTCTCTGTTGTGTTGTGGCTTGTCTCCATTGTGTTGCGGCTTGTCTCAGTTGTGTTGTGGCTTGTTTCCATAGTGTTGCGACTTGTTTTGCTTGTCTCCATTGTGTTGTGTTAATTTCTTTGTGTTGTGACTTGTTTCACTTGTTTACATTGTGTTGTGGCTTGTTTCCATTGTGTTGCAGCTTGTCTCTGTTGTGTTGTGGCTTGTCTCAGTTGTGTTGTGGCTTGTTTCCATAGTGTTGCGACTTGTTTTGCTTGTCTCCATTGTCTTGTGTTAATTTCTTTGTGTTGTGACTTGTTTCACTTGTTTACATTGTGTTGTGGCTTTTTTCCATTGTGTTTGCAGCTTGTCTCTGTCTCCATTGTGTTGTGGCTTGTCTCCATTGTGTTGCGGCTTGTCTCAGTTGTGTTGTGGCTTGTTTCCATAGTGTTGCGACTGTTTGTTTTGCTTGTCTCCATTGTGTTGTGTTAATTTCTTTGTGTTGCGACTTGTTTTCACTTGTTTTCATTGTGTTGTGGCTTGTTTCCATTGTGTTGCAGCTTGTCTCTGTTGTGTTGTGGCTTGTCTCCACTGTGTTGCGGCTTGTCTCAGTTGTGTTGTGGCTTGTTAACATTGTGTTGTGGCTTGTCTCCATTGTGATACAACTTTTTTTTTCTGGTCTCCAATGTGTTGTGGCTTGCCTGCATTGTGTTGTGGCTTTTTTTCATTGTGTTGCAAATGGTTTCTCTTGTTTCCATTCTGGTGTGGCTTGTTTCCACTGGGTTGTGGCTTGTTTCCATTGTGTTGCGGCTTGTCTCAGTTGTGTTGCGGCTTGTTTCCATTGTGTTTCGCTTGTTTCCATTGTATTGCGGCTTGTCTCCATTGTATTGTGGCTTGTTTCCATAGTGTTGTGACTTGTTTTGCTTGTCTCCATTGTGTTGTGTTAATTTCTTTGTGTTGCGACTTGTTTCCTTTGTTATGCAACTTATTTCGCTTGATTCCATTGTGTTGTGGCTTGTTTCAATTGTGCTGCGGCATGTCTCCATTGTGTTGTGGCTTGTTTCAATTGTGTTGTGGCGTGTCTCCATTGTGTCGTAGCTTGTCTCCACTGTTTTGCGGCTTGTCTCAGTTGTGTTGTGGCTTGTTTACATTTTGTTGTGGCTTGTCTTTATTGTGTTGCAACTTGTTTCTCTTGTTTCTATTGTGTTGTGGCTTGTCTACGTTGTGTTGCGGCTTGTCTCCATTGTGTTGCGGCTTGTTTCCATTGAGCTGTGGCTTGTCTCCATTGTGTTGTTGCTTATCTCTATTGTGAGGTGGCTTGTCTCCATTGTGTTGTGGCTTGTCTCCTTTGTGTTGCGGCTTTTCTCCATTGTGTTGCGGCTTGTCTTGTCTCCATTGTGTTGCAGCTTATCTTGTCTCCATTGTGTTGTGGCTTGTCTCCGTTGTGTTGCGGCTTGTCTCCATTGTGTTGTAACTTGTCTCCTTTGTGTAGCTGCTTAACTCCATTGAGCTGCGGCTTTTCTCCATTGTGTTAAGGCTTGTCTTGTCTCCATTGTGTTGTGGCTTGTTTCCATTGTGTAGTGGCTTGTCTCCATTGTGTTGTGGCTTGTCTCCATTGAGTTGTGGCTTTTTTTCCCATAGTGTTGTGCTAATTTCTTTGTGTTAAGACTTGTTTCCATTGTGTTGTGGCTTGTTTCCATTGTGTAGTGGCTTGTCTCCATTGTGTTGCGGCTTGTCTCTGTTTTGTTGTGGCTTGTCTCCATTGAGTTGTGGCTTTTTTACCATTGTGTTGTGGCATGTGTCCATTGTGTTGTGTCTTGTTTCCATAGTGTTGTTTTGCTTGTCTCCATTGTCTTGTGTTATTTTCTTTGTGTTGCGACTTGTTTCATTTGTTTTCATTGTGTTGTGGCTTGTTTCCATTGTGTTGCAGCTTGTCTCCACTGTTTTGCGGCTTGTCTCAGTTGTGTTGTGGCTTGTTTCCATAGTGTTGCGACTTGTTTCACTTGTTTTCATTGTGTTGTGGCTTGTTTCCATTGTGTTGCAGCTTGTCTCTGTTGTGTTGTGGCTTTTCTCCATTGTGTTGTTTTAATTTCTTTGTGTTGAGACTTGTTTCCTTTGTTTTGCGACTTATTTCGCTTGTTTCCATTGTGTTTTGGCTTGTTTCAATTGTGTTGCGGCATGTCTCCATTGTGTTGTGGCTTGTCTCCACTGTGTTGCGGCTTGTCTCAGTTGTGTTGTGGCTTGTTTACATTGTGTTGTGGCTTGTCTCCATTGTGATACAACTTGTTTTTCTGGTCTCCAATGTGTTGTGTATTTAATGTTTTTATTTGTGTGTTGTTTAGTTTGTGTTGTGTATGGTTTCTCTTGTTTCCATTCTGGTGTGGCTTGTTTCCACTGTGTTGTGGCTTGTTTCCATTGTGTTTGCGGCTTGTTTCTGTTGTGTTGCGGCTTGTTTCAATAGTGTTTCACTTGTTTCCATTGTGTTTTGCTTGTTTCCTATGTGTTGCGGCTTGTCTCAGTTGTGTTGTGGCTTGTTTCCATTGTGTTTCGCTTGTTTCCATTGTATTGCGGCTTGTCTCCATTGTATTGTGGCTTGTCTTGTCTCCATTGTGTTGCAGCTTATCTTGTCTCCATTGTGTTGTGGCTTGTCTCCGTTGTGTTGCGGCTTGTCTCCATTGTGTTGTGACTTGTCTCCTTTGTGTAGCTGCTTAACTCCATTGTGCTGCGGCTTTTCTCCATTGTGTTAAGGCTTGTCTTGTCTCCATTGTGTTGGGGCTTGTCTCCATTGTGTTGTGGCTTGTCTTCATTGTGTTGTGGCTTGTCTCCATTGAGTTGTGGCTTTTTCCCATAGTGTTGTGCTAATTTCTTTCTGTTAAGACTTGTTTCCATTGTGTTGCGGCTTGTCTCTGTTTTGTTGTGGCTTGTCTCCATTGAGTTGTGGCTTTTTACCATTGTGTTGTGGCATGTGTCCATTGTGTTGTGTCTTGTTTCCATAGTGTTGCGACTTGTTTTGCTTGTCTCCATTGTCTTGTGTTAATTTCTTTGTGTTGCGACTTGTTTCATTTGTTTTCATTGTGTTGTGGATTGTTTCCATTGTGTTGCAGCTTGTCTCCACTATGTTGCGGCTTGTCTCAGTTGTGTTGTGGCTTGTTTCCATAGTGTTGCGACTTGTTTTGCTTGTCTCCATTGTGTTGTGTTAATTTCTTTTGTGTTGCGACTTGTTTCACTTGTTTTCATTGTGTTGTGGCTTGTTTCCATTGTGTTGCAGCTTGTCTCTGCTGTGTTGTGGCTTGTCTCCATTGTGTTGTGTTAATTTCTTTGTGTTGAGACTTGTTTCCTTTGTTTTGTGACTTATTTCGCTTGTTTCCATTGTGTTTTGGCTTGTTTCAATTGTGTTGCGGCATGTCTCCATTGTGTTGTGGCTTGTCTCCACTGTGTTGCGGCTTGTCTCAGTTGTGTTGTGGCTTGTTTACATTGTGTTGTGGCTTGTCTCCATTGTGATACAACTTGGTTTTTTCTGGTCTCCAATGTGTTGTGGCTTGCCTGCATTGTGTTGTGGCTTGTTTCCATTGTGTTGCAAATGGTTTCTCTTGTTTCCATTCTGATGTGGCTTGTTTCCACTGTGTTGTGGCTTGTTTCCATTGTGTTGCGGCTTGTCTCAGTTGTGTTGCGGCTTGTTTCAATAGTGTTTCACTTGTTTCCATTGTGTTTTGCTTGTTTCCTATGTGTTGCAGCTTGTCTCAGTTATGTTGCGGCTTGTTTCCATTGTGTTTCCGCTTGTTTTTCCATTGTGTTGCGGCTTGTCTCCATTGTATTGTGGCTTGTTTCCATAGTGTTGTGACTTGTTTTTGCTTGTCTCCATTGTGTTGTGTTAATTTCTTTGTGTTGGCGACTTGTTTCCTTTGTTATGTAACTTATTTCGCTTGTTTCCATTGTGTTGTGGCTTGTTTCAATTGTGTTGCGGCATGTCTCCATTGTGTTGTGGCTTGTTTCAATTGTGTTGTGGCATGTCTCCATTGTGTAGTAGCTTGTCTCCACTGTGTTGCGGCTTGTCTCAGTTGTGTTGTGGCTTGTTTACATTTTGTTGTGGCTTGTCTTTATTGTGTTGCAACTTGTTTCTCTTGTTTCTATTGTGTTGTGGCTTGTCTACGTTGTGTTGCGGCTTGTCACCATTGTGTTGCGGCTTGTTTCCATTGAGCTGTGGCTTGTCTCCATTGTGTTGTTGCTTATCTCTATTGTGAGGTGGCTTGTCTCCATTGTGTTGTGGCTTGTCTCCGTTGTGTTGCGGCTTTTCTCCATTGTGTTGCGGCTTGTCTTGTCTCCATTGTGTTGCAGCTTATCTTGTCTCCATTGTGTTGTGGCTTGTCTCCGTTGTGTTGCGGCTTGTCTCCATTGTGTTGTGACTTGTCTCCTTTGTGTAGCTGCTTAACTCCATTGTGCTGCGGCTTTTCTCCATTGTGTTAAGGCTTGTCTTGTCTCCATTGTGTTGGGGCTTGTCTCCATTGTGTTGTGGCTTGTCTCCATTGTGTTGTGGCTTGTCTCCATTGAGTTGTGGCTTTTTCCCATAGTGTTGTGCTAATTTCTTTGTGTTAAGACTTGTTTCCATTGTGTTGTGGCTTGTTTCCATTGTGTAGTGGCTTTTCCTCCATTGTGTTGCGGCTTGTCTCTGTTTTGTTGTGGCTTGTCTCCATTGAGTTGTGGCTTTTTACCATTGTGTTGTGGCATGTGTCCATTGTGTTGTGTCTTGTTTCCATAGTGTTGTTTTGCTTGTCTCCATTGTCTTGTGTTAATTTCTTTGTGTTGCGACTTGTTTCATTTGTTTTCATTGTGTTGTGGCTTGTTTCCATTGTGTTGCAGCTTGTCTCCACTGTGTTGCGGCTTGTCTCAGTTGTGTTGTGGCTTGTTTCCATAGTGTTGCGACTTGTTTTGCTTGTCTCCATTGTGTTGTGTTAATTTCTTTGTGTTGCGACTTGTTTCACTTGTTTTTCATTGTGTTGTGGCTTGTTTTCCATTGTGTTGCAGCTTGTCTCTGTTGTGTTGTGGCTTGTCTCCATTGTGTTGTGTTAATTTCTTTGTGTTGAGACTTGTTTCCTTTGTTTTGCGACTTATTTCGCTTGTTTCCATTGTGTTTTGGCTTGTTTCAATTGTGTTGCGGCATGTCTCCATTGTGTTGTGGCTTGTCTCCACTGTGTTGCGGCGGCTTGTCTCAGTTGTGTTGTGGCTTGTTTACATTGTGTTGTGGCTTGTCTCCATTGTGATACAACTTGTTTTTCTGGTCTCCAATGTGTTGTGGCTTGCCTGCATTGTGTTGTGGCTTGTTTCCATTGTGTTGCAAATGGTTTCTCTTGTTTCCATTCTGGTGTGGCTTGTTTCCACTGGGTTGTGGCTTGTTTCCATTGTGTTGCGGCTTGTCTCAGTTGTGTTGCGGCTTGTTTCAATAGTGTTTCACTTGTTTCCATTGTGTTTTGCTTGTTTCCTATGTGTTGCGGCTTGTCTCAGTTGTGTTGCGGCTTGTTTCCATTGTGTTTCGCTTGTTTCCATTGTATTGCGGCTTGTCTCCATTGTATTGTGGCTTGTTTCCATAGTGTTGTGACTTGTTTTGCTTGTCTCCATTGTGTTGTGTTAATTTCTTTGTGTTGCGACTTGTTTCCTTTGTTATGTAACTTATTTCGCTTGTTTCCATTGTGTTGTGGCTTGTTTCAATTGTGTTGCGGCATGTCTCCATTGTGTTGTGGCTTGTTTCAATTGTGTTTTGGCGTGTCTCCACTGTGTTGTAGCTTGTCTCCACTGTGTTGCGGCTTGTCTCAGTTGTGTTGTGGCTTGTTTACATTGTGTTGTGCCTTGTCTTTATTGTGTTGCAACTTGTTTCTCTTGTTTGTTTCTATTGTGTTGTGGCTTGTCTACGTTGTGTTGCGGCTTGTCACCATTGTGTTGCGGCTTGTCTTGTCTCCATTGTGTTGCAGCTTATCTTGTCTCCATTGTGTTGTGGCTTGTCTCCGTTGTGTTGCGGCTTGTCTCCATTGTGTTGCGGCTTGTCTTTTCTCCATTGTGTGTTGCAGCAGTGGTTGTTTGTGAGTAGTTGTGGCTTGTCTCCGTTGTGTTGCGGCTTGTCTCCATTGTGTTGTAACTTGTCTCCTTTGTGTAGCTGCTTAACTCCATTGAGCTGCGGCTTTTCTCCATTGTGTTAAGGCTTGTCTTGTCTCCATTGTGTTGGGGCTTGTCTCCATTGTGTTGTGGCTTGTCTCCATTGTGTTGTGGCTTGTCTCCATTGAGTTGTGGCTTTTTCCCATAGTGTTGTGCTAATTTCTTTGTGTTAAGACTTGTTTCCATTGTGTTGTGGCTTGTTTCCATTGTGTAGTGGCTTGTCTCCATTGTGTTGCGGCTTGTCTCTATTTTTGTTGTGGCTTGTCTCCATTGAGTTGTGGCTTTTTTACCATTGTGTTGTGGCATGTGTCCATTGTGTTGTGTCTTGTCTCCATTGTGTTGTGGCTTGACTCTGTTGTGTTGTTGCTTGTTGACATTGTGTAGTGGCTTGTTATCTTTGTGTTGTGCTAATTTCTTTCTGTTGCGACTTGTCTTTCGCTTGTTTCCATTGTGTTGTGGCTTGTTTCAATTGTGTTGCGGCTTGTCTCAGTTGTGTTGTGGCTTGGTTCAATTGTGTTTCGATTGTTTCCATTGTGTTTTGCTTGTTTCCATTATGTTGTGGCTTGTTTCAATTGTGTTGCGGCATGTCTCCATTGTGTTGTGGCTTGTCTCCAGTGTGTTGCGGCTTGTTTCCAATGTGTTTCGTTTTTTTTTTTTTTGTTTGGGCTTGTCTCGATTGTGTTGTGGCTTGTTTCCATTGTGTTGCGACTTGTTTTGCTTGTCTCCATTGTTTTGTGTTAATTTCTTTTTGTTGTGACTTGTTTCACTTGTTTCCATTGTGTTGTGGCTTGTTTCCATTGTGTTGCAACTTGTTTTTGTTGTGTTGCGGCTTGTCTCCATTGTGTAGTGGCTTGTTTTCCATTGTGTTGTGCTAATTTCTTTGTATTGAGACTTGTTTACTTTGTTTTGCGACTTGTTTCGCTTGTTTCCATTGTGTTGTGGCTTGTTTCAGTTGTGTTGCAGCGTGCCTCCATTGTGCTTCGCTTGTTTCCATTGTGTTGCGGCTTGTCTCGATTTTGTTGTGGCTTGTTTCCATTGTGTTGCGTCTTGTTTGATTGTCTCCATTGTGTTGTGTTAATTTCTTTGTGTTGCAACTTGTTTCACTTGTATCCATTGTGTTGCGGCATGTCTCCATTGTGTTGTGGCTTGTTTCCACTGTTTTGCGGCTTGTCTCAGTTGTGTTGTGGCTTGTTTACATAGTGTTGCGACTTGTTTTGCTTGTCTCCATTGTGTTGTGTTAATTTCTTTGTGTTGCGACTTGTTTCACTTGTTTACATTGTGTTGTGGCTTGTTTCCATTGTTTTGCAGCTTGTCTCTGTTGTGTTGTGGCTTGTCTCCATTGTGTTGCGGCTTGTCTCAGTTGTGTTGTGGCTTGTTTCCATAGTGTTGCGACTTGTTTTGCTTGTCTCCATTGTGTTGTGTTAATTTCTTTGTGTTGCGACTTGTTTCACTTGTTTTCATTGTGTTGTGGCTTGTTTCCATTGTGTTGCAGCTTGTCTCTGTTGTGTTGTGGCTTGTCTCCATTGTGTTGTGTTAATTTCTTTGTGTTGAGACTTGTTTCCTTTGTTTTGCGACTTATTTCGCTTGTTTCCATTGTGTTTTGGCTTGTTTCAATTGTGTTGCGGCGTGTCTCCATTGTGTTGTGGCTTGTCTCCACTGTGTTGCGGCTTGTCTCAGTTGTGTTGTGGCTTGTTTACATTGTGTTGTGGCTTGTCTCCATTGTGATACAACTTGTTTTTCTGGTCTCCAATGTGTTGTGGCTTGCCTGCATTGTGTTGTGGCTTGTTTCCATTGTGTTGCAAATGGTTTCTCTTGTTTCCATTCTGGTGTGGCTTGTTTCCACTGGGTTGTGGCTTGTTTCCATTGTGTTGCGGCTTGTCTCAGTTGTGTTGCGGCTTGTTTCAATAGTGTTTCACTTGTTTCCATTGTGTTTTGCTTGTTTCCTATGTGTTGCAGCTTGTCTCAGTTGTGTTGCGGCTTGTTTCCATCAGTGTTTCGCTTGTTTCCATTGTATTGCGGCTTGTCTCCATTGTATTGTGGCTTGTTTCCATAGTGTTGTGACTTGTTTTGCTTGTCTCCATTGTGTTGTGTAAATTTCTTTGTGTTGCGACTTGTTTCCTTTGTTATGCAACTTATTTCGCTTGTTTCCATTGTGTTGTGGCTTGTTTCAATTGTGTTGCGGCATGTCTCCATTGTGTTGTGGCTTGTTTCAATTGTGTTGTGGCGTGTCTCCATTGTGTTGTAGCTTGTCTCCACTGTGTTGCGGCTTGTCTCAGTTGTGTTGTGGCTTGTTTACATTGTGTTGTGGCTTGTCTTTATTGTGTTGCAACTTGTTTCTCTTGTTTCTATTGTGTTGTGGCTTGTCTACGTTGTGTTGCGGCTTGTCACCATTGTGTTGCGGCTTGTTTCCATTGAGCTGTGGCTTGTCTCCATTGTGTTGTTGCTTATCTCTATTGTGAGGTGGCTTGTCTCCATTGTGTTGTGGCTTGTCTCCGTTGTGTTGCGGCTTGTCTCCATTGTGTTGCGGCTTGTCTTGTCTCCATTGTGTTGCAGCTTATCTTGTCTCCATTGTGTTGTGGCTTGTCTCCGTTGTGTTGCGGCTTGTCTCCATTGTGTTGTGACTTGTCTCCTTTGTGTAGCTGCTTAACTCCATTGTGCTGCGGCTTTTCTCCATTGTGTTAAGGCTTGTCTTGTCTCCATTGTGTTGGGGCTTGTCTCCATTGTGTTGTGGCTTGTCTCCATTGTGTTGTGGCTTGTCTCCATTGAGTTGTGGCTTTTTCCCATAGTGTTGTGCTAATTTCTTTGTGTTAAGACTTGTTTCCATTGTGTTGTGGCTTGTTTCCATTGTGTAGTGGCTTGTCTCCATTGTGTTGCGGCTTGTCTCTATTTTGTTGTGGCTTGTCTCCATTGAGTTGTGGCTTTTTACCATTGTGTTGTGGCATGTGTCCATTGTGTTGTGTCTTGTCTCCATTGTGTAGTGGCTTGACTCTGTTGTGTTGTTGCTTGTTGACATTGTGTAGTGGCTTGTTATCTTTGTGTTGTGCTAATTTCTTTCTGTTGCGACTTGTTTCGCTTGTTTCCATTGTGTTGTGGCTTGTTTCAATTGTGTTGCGGCGTGTCTCCATTGTGTTGTGGCTTGTCTCAATTGTGTTGCGGCTTGTCTCAGTTGTGTTGTGGCTTGGTTCAATTGTGTTTCGATTGTTTCCATTGTGTTTTGCTTGTTTCCATTATGTTGTGGCTTGTTTCAATTGTGTTGCGGCATGTCTCCATTGTGTTGTGGCTTGTCTCCAGTGTGTTGCGGCTTGTTTCCAATGTGTTTCGCTTGTTTCCATTGTGTTGCGGCTTGTCTCGATTGTGTTGTGGCTTGTTTCCATTGTGTTGCGACTTGTTTTGCTTGTCTCCATTGTTTTGTGTTAATTTCTTTTTGTTGTGACTTGTTTCACTTGTTTCCATTTTGTTGTGGTTTGTTTCCATTGTGTTGCAGCTTGTTTTCATTGTGTTGCGGCTTGTCTCCATTGTGTAGTGGCTTGTTTCCATTGTGTTGTGCTAATTTCTTTGTATTGAGACTTGTTTACTTTGTTTTGCGACTTGTTTCGCTTGTTTCCATTGTGTTGTGGCTTGTTTCAGTTGTGTTGCAGCGTGCCTCCATTGTGCTTCGCTTGTTTCCATTGTGTTGCGGCTTGTGTCGATTTTGTTGTGGCTTGTTTCCATTGTGTTGCGTCTTGTTTGATTGTCTCCATTGTGTTGTGTTAATTTCTTTGTGTTGCGACTTGTTTCCTTTGTTATGCAACTTATTTCGCTTGTTTCCATTGTGTTGCGGCTTGTCTCAGTTGTGTTGCGGCTTGTTTCAATAGTGTTTCACTTGTTTCCATTGTGTTTTGCTTGTTTCCTATGTGTTGCAGCTTGTCTCAGTTGTGTTGCGGCTTGTTTCCATTGTGTTTCGCTTGTTTCCATTGTATTGCGGCTTGTCTCCATTGTATTGTGGCTTGTTTCCATAGTGTTGTGACTTGTTTTGCTTGTCTCCATTGTGTTGTGTTAATTTCTTTGTGTTGCGACTTGTTTCCTTTGTTATGCAACTTATTTCGCTTGTTTCCATTGTGTTGTGGCTTGTTTCAATTGTGCTGCGGCATGTCTCCATTGTGTTGTGGCTTGTTTCAATTGTGTGTTGTGGCGTGTCTCCATTGTGTTGTAGCTTGTCTCCACAGTGTTGCGGCTTGTCTCAGTTGTGTTGTGGCTTGTTTACATTGTGTTGTGGCTTGTCTTTATTGTGTTGCAACTTGTTTCTCTTGTGTTGTGGCTTGTCTCCATTGTGTTGCGGCTTGTTACCATTGTGTTGCGGCTTGTTTCCATTGAGCTGTGGCTTGTCTCCATTGTGTTGTTGCTTATCTCTATTGTGAGGTGGCTTGTCTCCATTGTGTTGTGGCTTGTCTCCGTTGTGTTGCGGCTTGTCTCCATTGTGTTGCGGCTTGTCTTGTCTCCATTGTGTTGCAGCTTATCTTGTATCCATTGTGTTGTGGCTTTTCTCCGTTGTGTTGCGGCTTGTCTCCATTGTGTTGTGACTTTTCTCCATTGTGTTAAGGCTTGTCTTGTCTCCATTGTGTTGGGGCTTGTCTCCATTGTGTTGTGGCTTGTCTCCATTGAGTTGTGGCTTTTTCCCATAGTGTTGTGCTAATTTCTTTGTGTTAAGACTTGTTTCCATTGTGTTGTGGCTTGTTTCCATTGTGTAGTGGCTTGTCTCCATTGTGTTGCGGCTTGTCTCTGTTTTGTTGTGGCTTGTCTCCATTGAGTTGTGGCTTTTTACCATTGTGTTGTGGCATGTGTCCATTGTGTTGTGTCTTGTCTCCATTGTGTTGTGGCTTGACTCTGTGTGTGTTGTTGCTTGTTGACATTGTGTAGTGGCTTGTTATCTTTGTGTTGTGCTAATTTCTTTGTGTTGCGACTTGTTTCGCTTGTTTCCATTGTGTTGTGGCTTGTTTCAATTGTGTTGCGGCGTGTCTCCATTGTGTTGTGGCTTGTCTCAATTGTGTTGCGGCTTGTCTCAGTTGTGTTGTGGCTTGTTTTAATTGTGTTTCGATTGTTTCCATTGTGTTTTGCTTGTTTCCATTATGTTGTGGCTTGTTTCAATTGTGTTGCGGCATGTCTCCATTGTGTTGTGGCTTGTCTCCAGTGTGTTGCGGCTTGTTTCCAATGTGTTTCACTTGTTTCCATTGTGTTGCGGCTTGTCTCGATTGTGTTGTGGCTTGTTTCCATTGTGTTGCGACTTGTTTTGCTTGTCTCCATTGTTTTGTGTTAATTTCTTTGTGTTGTGACTTGTTTCACTTCTTTACATTGTGTTGTGGCTTGTTTCCATTGTGTTGCAGCTTGTTTTCATTGTGTTGCGGCTTGTCTTCATTGTGTAGTGGCTTGTTTCCATTGTGTTGTGCTAATTTCTTTGTATTGAGACTTGTTTACTTTGTTTTGCGACTTGTTTCACTTGTTTCCATTGTGTTGTGGCTTGTTTCAGTTGTGTTGCAGCGTGCCTCCATTGTGCTTCGCTTGTTTCCATTGTGTTGCGGCTTGTCTCGATTTTGTTGTGGCTTGTTTCCATTGTGTTGCGTCTTGTTTTGATTGTCTCCATTGTGTTGTGTTAATTTCTTTGTGTTGCAACTTGTTTCACTTGTATCCATTGTGTTGCGGCTTGTTTCCATTGTGTTGCGACTTGATTCTGTTGTGTTGTGGCTTGTCTCCATTGTGTTGCGGCTTGTTTCCATTGTGATGGAACTTGTTTTGCTTGTCTCCAATGTGTTGTGGCTTGCCTGCATTGTGATGTGGTTTGTTTCCACTGTGTTGAGCTTTGTTTCCATTGTGTTGCGACTTGTTTCACTTATTTCCATTGTGTTGCGGCTTGTCTTCATTGTGTTGCGGCTTGTCTCCAATATGTTGCGGCTTGTGTCCACTGTGTTGCGGCTTATCTCTGTTGTGTTGTGACTTGTCTCCATTGTGTAGTGGCTCGTTTCCATTGAGTTGTGCTAATTTACAGGTCCTTCTCAAAAAATTAGCATATTGTGAAAAAGTTTATTATTTTCCATAATGTAATGATAAAAATTAAACTTTCATATATTTTAGATTCATTGCACACCAACTGAAATATTTCAGGTCTTTTATTGTTTTAATACTGATGATTTTGGCATACAGCTCATGAAAACCCAAAATTCCTATCTCAAAAAATTAGCATATCATGAAAAGGTTCTCTAAACGAGCTATTAACCTAATCATCTGAATCAACTAATTAACTTTAAACACCTGCAAAAGATTCCTGAGGCTTTTAAAAACTCCCAGCCTGGTTCATTACTCAAAAACCGCAATCATGGGTAAGACTGCCGACCTGACTGTTGTCCAGAAGGCCATCATTGACACCCTCAAGCGAGAGGGTACGACACAGAAAGAAATTTCTGAACGAATAGGCTGTTCCCAGAGTGCTGTATCAAGGCACCTCAGTGGGAAGTCTGTGGGAAGGAAAAAGTGTAGTAAAAATTGTTGAACGATTAGTAGATTTTAAAGGTAATTGTTGGTTGCAGCCCTGAAGGACCGATTCCAGACCTTGGGGGACCTGCGGAAGCAGTGGACTGAGTCTGGAGTAGAAACATCCAGAGCCACCGTGTACAGGCGTGTGCTTTTGAACCAGAAACAGCGGCAGAAGCACCTGACCTGGGCTACAGAGAAGCAGCACTGGACTGTTGCTCAGTGGTCCAAAGTACTTTTTTTCGGATGAAAGCAAATTTTGCATGTCATTCGGAAATCAAGGTGCCAGAGTCTGGAGGAAGACTGGGGAGAAGGAAATGCCAAAAATGCCTGAAGTCCAGTGTCAAGTACCCATAGTCAGTGATGGTCTGGGGTGCCATGTCAGCTGCTGGTGTTGGTCCACTGTGTTTTATCAAGGGCAGGGTCAATGCAGCTAGCTATCAGGAGATTTTGGAGCACTTCATGCTTCCATCTGCTGAAAACTTTATGGAGATGAAGATTTTGTTTTTCAGCACGACATGGCACCTGCTCACAATGCCAAAACCACTGGTAAATGGTTTACCGACCATGGTATTACTGTGCTCAATTGGCCTGCCAACTCTCCTGACCTGAACCCCATAGAGAATCTGTGGGATGTTGTGAAGAGAAAGTTGAGAGACGCAAGACCCAACACTCTGGATGAGCTTAAGGCCGCTATCGAAGCATCCTGGGCCTCCATAACACCTCAGCAGTGCCACAGGCTGATTGCCTCCATGCCACGCCGCATTGAAGCAGTCATTTCTGCAAAAGGATTCCCGACCAAGTATTGAGTGCATAACTGAACATATTTATTTGAAGGTTGACTTTTTTTGTATTAAAAACACTTTTCTTTTATTGGTCGGATGAAATATGCTAATTTTTTGAGATAGGAATTTTGGGTTTTCATGAGCTGTATGCCAAAATCATCAGTATTAAAACAATAAAAGACCTGAAATATTTCAGTTGGTGTGCAATGAATCTAAAATATATGAAAGTTTAATTTTTATCATTACATTATGGAAAATAATGAACTTTTTCACAATATGCTAATTTTTTGAGAAGGACCTGTATTTGTTTTGCATCACCTGCTTTCAAATGGAGAGGCATTTAATAGACTGAGCCGTAGATCACTGACAAGCTACGCAATATCGCGTTCATTATCGAAGTCGATTCATCTGCGATAATGAACGCGATATTGTCATTATGTAGCTTGTCAGTGATCTACGGCTCTGTCTACTAAATGCCTCTCCATTTGAAAGCAGGTGATGGCGATTTAGCAGTAATCACGGAACCAGATTTACTGACTAGATGCGCATGATCATATAGTTAGCTATATCGCCCAGCCCTAGTTGCTGCTTGTCTCTGTTGTGTTGTGGCTTGTCTCTATTGTGTTGTGGCTTGTCTCCATTGTGTAGTGGCTTGTTTCCATTGTGTTGTGCTAATTTCTTTGTGTTGAGACTTGTTTACTTTGTTTTGTGACTTGTTTCGGCTGTTTCCATTATGTTGTGGCTTGTTTCAATTGTGTTGTGGCTTGTTTCCATTGTGTTGTGGCTTGTTTCAGTTGTGTTGTGGCTTGTTTCCATTGTGTTGTGGCTTGTTTCCATTATGTTGCGACTTGTTTCGCTTGTTTACATTGTGTTGAGTCTTTTCTTCATTGTGTTGCGGCTTTTCTTCATTGTGTTGCAGCTTGTCTCCAATATGTTGCGGCTTGTTTCCATTGTGTTGTAACTTGTTTCTCTTGTTTCCATTGTGTTGTGGCTTGTCTCCGTTGTGTTGCAGCTTGTCTCCATTGTGTTGCGGCCTGTCTCAGTTGTGTTGCAACTTGTTTCCATTGTGTAGTGGCTTGTTTCCATTGAATTGTGCTAATTTCTTTGTGTTGAGACTTGTTTCCTTTGTGTTGCGACTTGTTTCTGTTGTTTCCATTGTGTTGCGGCTTGTTTCAATTGTGTTGTGGCATGTCTCCATTGTGTTGCGACTTGTCTCCATTGTGTTGCGACTTGTCTCAGTTGTGTTGCGGCTTGTTTCCATTGTGTTGCGGCTTATCTCCATTGTGTTGTGGCTTGTTTCCATTGTGTTGCGACTTGTTTTGCTTGTTTTCATTGTGTTGCGGCTTGTCTCCATTGTGTTGCGACTTGTTTTGCTTGTTTTCATTGTGTTGCGGCTTGTCTCCATTGTGTTGCGGCCTGTCTCAGTTGTGTTGCAGCTTGTTTCTATTGTGTCGTATCTTGTCTCCATTGTGTTGCGACTTGTCTTTGTTGTGTAGTGGCTTGTTTCTATTGAATTGTGCTAATTTCTTTGTATTGAGATTTGTTTCATTTGTGTTGCGACTTGTTTCGGTTGTTTCCATTGTGTTGTGGCATGTTTCAATTGTGTTGCGGCATGTCTCCATTGTGTTGCGACTTGTCTCAGTTGTGTTGCGGCTTGTCTCCATTGTGTTGTGGCTTGTTTCCATTGTGTTGCGACTTGTTTTGCTTGTCTCCATTGTGTTGTGTTAATTACTATGTGTTGCGACTTGTTTTGCTTGTCTCCAATGTGTTGTGGCTTGCCTGCATTGTGTTGTTGCTTGTTTCCATTGTGTTTCAGCTTGTCTCCATTGTGTTGTGGCTTGTTTCCATTGTGTTTTGGCTTGTCTCCATTGTGTTGTGGGTTGTTTCCATTGTGTTGTGGCTAGGGATGGGCGATATATTGCATGTGATTGTCAAGCGCATTTCGTCAGTAAAGCCGGTTCCCTGATTACAGCTAAATCGCCATTACCTGCTTTCAAATGGAGCGGCATTTAATAGACAGAGCCGTAGTTCACTGACAAGCTACGCAATATCGCGTTCATTATCGAACGCGGTTCATCTGTGATAATGAATGCGATATTGCCTAGCTTGTCAGTGATCTATGGCTCTGTATATTATATGCCGCTCCATTTAAAAGCAGTTGATGGCGATTTAGCGGTAATCAGGGAACCGGCTTTACTGATGAAATGCTTGTCTCCATTTTGCTCTGGCTTGTCTTCATTGTGTTGTGGCTTGTTTCCATTGTGCTCTGGCTTGTCTCCTTTGTGCTCTGGCTTGTCTCCATTGTGCTCTGGCTTGTCTCCGTTGTGTTGCAGCTTGTCTCCATTGTGTTGTGGCTTGATTCCATTGTGTTGCGACTTGTTTCTCTTGTTTCCATTGTGTTGTGGCTTGTCTCTCTATTGTGTTGTGGCTTGTTTCCATTTTTGCTCTGGCTTGTCTTCATTGTGCTCTGGCTTGTCTCCATTGTGCTGTGGCTTGTCTCCGTTGTGTTGCAGCTTGTCTCCATTGTGTTGTGGCTTGTTCACTTTCTTGAAAAGACAGATCGTTTTGCTTCATAAGACCTCAATATATCATTAGGAGCTATGGGTTTGTTTTGGTCTGTATATGTTTTTCTGACACTCAAAAATACACAGACGTGCAATGTATGAATTGCCAAGGACAATCGTTTCACCTAAAAATCTTCTTCACTGTTCTTCTTTAGAAGAAGAAAAAAAAAAAAAAAAAGGCCAGTCATCTACATCTTGGATGGCCTGAGGGAGAGTAAATTAACAGCAAACTTTTATTTTTGAGTGAACTATCCTTTTAACATTTAGTAAAATTCTGCTCTTCCTCTGAAATAAAAATAAATAAAAAAATTCAGCTAACGTCACAAATACCTCTTACTTTTCAATCCCTCAGCCTGTTCCTGCCTGGCTCCATTCTAGCATGAATGGATAAAATTAAACCATGTTCTAAAAATTGTCTTGTTAAATATCCTGTTTTACTTGGAAATACATTAGAATCCAGAAGGAAAAAAGTTGTAAATGGCACTTTATATTGACTTTAAAGATAATTACTTACTGAAGGGGGAGGGGCTACCAGACTCCACTGCTCTATGACAAAATAATGCACATACAGAGTCTGCATTGGCAGTACATTTTTTTTTATTTATTAATTATTGTTTTTTTATTTAATTTATTTTATTTTACTTTAGTTATTTTACAGTACAATAGAATATAAAACCATTCATAACACCTTCATAAACTCTTTATTTATTTTGTAGAAGTAAAGTTAAAATAATAAAGATTTTGTTTTTATTTTGTTGTTTTCTAGAAAATATACATTGGCATCTTATTCTGACCAAATTATTTAAATGTCAGATTATTTACAACTGACATTGTAAATTCGAACTTTCCATAAGGACTTGAACGCACCATAAAGAACAGCGAATGCACCTAGCTAAAGAACCACCGAATGCACCTTTAAGCTACTGTACTCATATAAACAATGAAGTTTCAGTTCCAGAATCACAGCATTTCTAAATTCTTTCTCCTAGCCCACAACCACTCATATTTTTGCCTAAAAAAAAGAACAAAAAAAATCTGGTTTTGTATGTATTTAAATCTCAAGTGGAACATAAAAATTTTTCCTACTGTAACCCTAATTAATCCTAATCAAGGATTCCAGGAATAAATATTTTCATCTCAATGTGTATTCTTATGAAAAAAAAAAAAAAACATAAAGTGTTGTCTGTGATTTAAAACAGAGCATATTTATAAACATTTGGATACATGTGACAGCTCTTAAACACGGATTCCCAACACAGACCATGTGTTTCTCACTTATTTATTATAATCATCTCTGAGGCCTGCATTTCACTTTCACGTACACCGTGTACGTGTGTCATACCAAGAACCTGTCATAACAAACAGTTCTTAACATTCTCGGTAGATTTTAACCAACACAGAGACTTCAGATCTGATAATGTCTGGCTGAATAAAACGGAGACAACATGTAATTCTTCATTCAGCATTCTCCAAGGAGGCACTTCTCTATAAAAAGGCCAGATGTCTTGTCTCTTCGTCATTTGTAAAATATTCCCAGGCTCCTCTGCATGAGCAAGACAATTAATGACAGTGATGTCATACTTCTCTTAGCTTAGTATAAACCAACTTAATCCACTAGGAAGTGTAGTTGATCTCCACATAATGCATACTTACAGATACTGAAAGTGAAGAGGATGTGAAACTGAGTTGGCTGTAGTGACATTTTGTGGCAAACTTAATTGAAGTGTTTTCCACTGTATTTATTTCATGGAACTGACAAGGATGCAGACATGCCGTCAAAAGGGGGAAAGAATAAGTAAAATTACACAGTAATACACACTGCTGAGAGAGCAGAGATGTGAGTCATGGAGATTTACTGATAATGTCTGTTCAAACAGACTGAATATTAAATGATAGATTGAAAGTCTCCCACTTGGCTGTGGTCTTATTCTTTTAAATAAAATAATGCCTGTTTAATTGTATTTTTCATTCATGTTGGTCCACTGAATTTACACTAAATCCATCGTTTACCACAGAATGTGCTTTCAAACCTCTCGGGAATCAGAGAGCTTTATTCAGAAAGAATCACAGATGGGGCTGTGATGCAAGCAATATAATGTCTTCTTTCTTTTTCTTTCTTTTGATTTTAGGGTGAAATGACTTTGTCTCAGTTTATGTAAATTAGTGTGTGTGTGTGTGGGGGGGGGGGGGGTTATAGAAGTGTGTGTGTGTTTGCTACTTTTTAGAAGTATAGTTATAACAATGAAAATTCTGAAAATTCTACTTCACGTCATTGTTTCTTTAATGTTTTTAATCATGGTGATTACCCCTTGGTTAGTATCAACTTTGTAAAGATTTAAATATAGTATTTAATAGAAAAATAGAATCAGAATGACTGAGGATGAACAAATAAGATGAAAATGTGTCTTTCTGTAAACCGTTTGTCCTCTGTGGGAAAGATGTCTGGTTAATGTTCACCATGAGGAAGTGACAAAAATGCAGAATCTGGGTTTTAAGCCAACGTTGTCTTTGTCATCAACTTTTAGTCATTAGTTGCACTGTTTACCACATTATTTCCTTAATGGTTTTTTTTTTTTTTATAAAAATTTTTTTCCAGTAAATCTTACATGTTTGGGGAACTGTCTCGATTATCTCGAGTTATTTTTTTCTCTTTCATTTCTAATGAAATAAATGGTTGTACTGCCACTGTGTGGTTGAGCTGCATGCCTCAGTTGCACAAGGCCATCTGTAGTGTTTTATAGTGAGGATGGGGTCAGTTCAGCAGGGAGGAGGTTGTTGTTGTTGAGAGATATGCATTGCCTGGTGCCTTTGAGCAAGTATGGTACCAGCTTCAAATTATTATTTTGGTTTTAGTATGACATACATCATCAAACGTTTGCAATAATAAACCATACAACTACCTTAAAATCTAACTTATAACAAACATGGAAAAAAAATCTATCCATTCTGATCCATTCTCAAAATGAATGAATTAATGAATGAATGAATGAATTCGCACCCGCTTCGAATGTATATTTGTGGGTGATTAACCATGTGGATGGATGATAACAGCCTTCTGAGCCTACTAGTAGGCGCAGAAGGCCCCTCCTGGCCCATATCTATGAGCTGATAACCACTGATAAAGCCCATTCAATCGAGTGATAACATTCGAAGCGGGTGGCTTAAGCTGTTGTGGTGTTCATTCACATGGTTTCTAGATTATTGTGTAGAGTGAAAAAAACTTTTCAACCAGGTCCCCATGATTTTGCCAAGTAAGACATGTTCCTGGATCAACATCTTTTGTCCAAAATATAGACTTAACCCAATCCCTACCCCTAATCCTAACCCTACCCATAATTTAATCCTAAAATCAGTGGGAAATGATAGCATATTAGCAAGGGTGTAAAAGCACCTAACCCTGATTGTAAGCCTAAAACAGATATTTCCTGAAATTTTATATTTCTATTCTGATTGGTTGATTGGAATGTTGTTCCAGGATCAACAATGATGTTGATCCAGGAACATGTTGTACTTGGTGAAATCATGCTCACCTTTTCAACCAAAGGAGTGGGCTCTCTCATAATTCTGCCCTAAAAACACTGCCATGAATAAAGAATGGTATCAGAACGTCCTGCAAAAGTGATTTCTTCCAACTATCCATGAGCAATTTGGTGATGATCCGTGCATTTTCCAGCATGATGGAGCACCATGTCACAAAGCAAGAGTGATAAAGAAGTGACTCGAAGATCATGGGGCAGCTGTGGCCTAATGGTTAGAGATTTGGACTTGTAACCAGAAGGTCGCAGGTTCGAGTCTCAGTGCTGGCAGGAGTTGTAGGTGGGAGGGAGTGAATGAAGAGCGCTCTCTTCCACCCTCAATACCCCTGGCTGAATTGTCCTTGAGTAAGGCACTGAACCCCCAGTTGCTCCCCGGGTGCTGGATATATAGCTGCCCACTGCTCCGGGTGTGTGTTCACGGTGTGTTCACTTCTCACTGCTGTGTGTGTGCACTTGGATGGGTTAAATGCAGAGCACCAAGTTTCGAGTATGGGTTACCATACTTGACAAATGTCACGACTTTCACTTTTCACTTTCATTATATTGCAATTTTGGATCCGTGGCCAGGCAACTCCCCGCATCTCAGTCCCATAGAGAACCTGTGATCAGTCCTCAAAAGGCGAGTGGACAAGCAGAAGCCCACAAACTGTGATCAACTCCAAGAACTAATGAGGCAAGAATGGATCGCCTTCAGTCAGGATTTGGCCCAGAAGCTAATATCCAACATGCCAGAGTGAATTGCAGAGTTTATGAATAACAAGAGTCAGCACTGTAAATATTGATTTATTATATTTTTTTTACCAATAAAATCCTTTAAAACGTATGATATGCTTATCATTGTTTTTCAGTATACCATAGAAACATGTGGAAAAATAATGAAGCAGCAAACTTTGTAAAACACAAGTCACTGCCAAAACTTTTGGCTATGACTGTGATTTCTCTGGAGTCCCTGAATCGGTGAAAGATCTAAATTCTTAGCAATTTTGCATTGCGAAATGTGATTTTTGATTTGTTTGATACTTCGCTTAAGGGAATATTTGGCACAAAGTGATGAGCCATGATCCAGCTTTGCTTGCAAAGACTGAGATGCTCTTTATACCAAAACATGATACCTTGACCTATTACCAATTCACCTGCTTACTGTGGACTGTTTCAAAACAGTTTAGCCTGGATATCCTATAACCTTTTCACTTTTATTTTACCTCCATCCCAACTTTTTTGGAATGTTCTGCAGCCATCAAAAACAAGATTTGTTCATATTTACAAAATACATTTACATTGGTCAGTGAAAACTTTGGAAATCTTTTCTTTGTACTTTTGTCAATTAAATAAAAATGAAAGAGAATTAACAAATCACATATTATTGTACTTCACGAGAGAAGTGTGTCAAACAAATCAAAAACCACATTTTGCAATGCAGATGATCACTCCCAGTGTTGTTCAGCCATTCTTTAATACACTGCTTAAATGGTCATATATCTGTGACCATTTTCTGGTCACAGATATATAATTTGAGAAATTATGTCTGGAAAAGAAATGATCTGTTTTTCGGGTGCTGTGCAGTGGTCATCACACAAAGTAAGTTTATGTATTTGTTTTAGTTTCACTTACAGATTTCTGCATTTTTCAGTGTTTCCACCTGTAATTTGATTGACAACTTTTTTTTTTCAATTTTCCATTAGAGCTCAGAATCAAGAAGAATTGTTTATCACTTTTGAAAATGTGCAACAGTTCTTGTAGAATTAAGGTAGTGTGCGAACACTGTATCACGTGAGATTGTGTGTGTTTTGATTTAAATGAATTGATAGCTATATACTCGCTCGTGCAGTAGGTGGCGGTAATGCGCCGTCAGAGGGTTTTGCCAGCCTCTATCATTAACAACACGAAGAAGCGAGAGAGCGAAGCGGCCGTGAACATGGCGGATAACAGGGAGAAAGGTTTACAAGACTACAGAAAGAAATTACTGGAGCATAAAGAGATTGACGGACGCCTCAAAGAGTGTAAGAGGGATTCATTTCTATGCACGCCATGCTGATATTGAGCAGTTTGGCGGCTTCTCTGGCTGTTGTTTGCTTTATTTCTACTGTCTGTGCTGTAAGTCGCTTTGTCATGCAGAGCTGAAGTCAATTAGCCGCTAATGGTAACAGCAAATGTTAACAACCGAACCCTATTAAATGACTAAATTAAGGCACACAACATACTTCTAAGTGTTCTAGCTGTATTTAATAACATATACAATTAAAAACAGTCACTTCTCAGTTATTCTCCACGAGGAAACGCTCACAATGAACCTTTAGCATCTCTGATACACGAAGCTGATGAAGCCTTGACCACGTTTGTACATGTAAATAAACACTTTATCCCTTCATACTGTCCTGGATCATCTGTTACAGTGAGAGAGCAGCTGAAGGAGCTCACAAAACAGTACGAGAAGTCTGAGAATGATCTGAAAGCTTTACAGAGTGTGGGACAGGTAAGATCTCAGCAAAATACATTCTAGTGTTTTATTATTTCCCAAATAAATGAGCTAGATATCGGTATTTCTTGTGGTCTGATCGTTTAATTGTTTCAGATTGTCGGTGAAGTGCTCAAACAACTGACAGAGGAGAAATGTAAGTCCAGATCATCTTTAATCCGGTGTATTTGATAGTCTAGTCTAATGCTGCTCTGTTCCTAAAGTTCTTCTTCTTTTGTAGTTATTGTCAAAGCAACTAATGGCCCACGTTATGTGGTTGGATGTCGCAGACAGGTGAGCATATTGATTATACTTTATAATTAATATGTTTGTGTGACTGTCTTACCTGGCCTTGTGTTGTTGTTTCAGCTGGATAAAACCAAGCTTAAGCCAGGCACTCGAGTGGCTCTGGACATGACGACTCTCACGATCATGAGGTAAGTGCTAAGTCCAATCTCATCACGCATGTTTAGCTCTGCTGGTGCTCTTGCCTGACAGTCTAGGTATGTTTGCGTATCTGAAATCGCCTTTAATATTATTCAGTTGGTATGTTTAATGAGAACCTCTTTTATTTTTTTAAAGGTATTTGCCTCGTGAAGTGGATCCTCTAGTGTACAACATGTCTCATGAAGATCCTGGCAGCGTTTCTTACTCGGAGATCGGTGGATTGTCTGAGCAGATCCGTGAGCTGAGAGAGGTCAGAAAGACAATAGCATAATTTCATTATCAGCTGATGAAATACACTGTTGTTCAGAAGTTTGGAATTATTAGGGTTTTCGGGGAGAAAAATCTTCCGCTCACCAAGGATGCATTTATTTGATTAAAATACAGGAAAACTGTATTGTTGATTATTCTTATTTAAAATGACTGTTGTCTATTTTAATACATTGGAAAATGCCATTCATTTATGTGATGCAAAGCTGAATTTTCAGCATCATTACTCCAATCTTCAGTGTCACATGAACCTGATCTGGGGCTCAAGAAACACTTATTCTTAACTTTGAAAAAGTTGTGCTGTCTAATGTTTTTAATTACATTGTGATATATGATATTTGGAATATTATACTAATATATATATATATATATATATATATGTGTGTGTGTATGTGTATATATATGTATGTATATGTGTATAAATATATATGTTCAGATTCTTTGAGGGATAGAAGTTCAAAAGAACAGCAATAACGTGAAAAAAAAATGATTTTTTTAATACATATGAAAGGCTTTACTGTCAGATTTGATAAATTGAGCAAAAAAGAAAAAAAATCTTTCTTTTCTTTATATTGCCAATCTTTTTTTTTTTTTTTTTTTTGCTGATATTGTGTGCAAATGTGCTCATTTTAAGTGTGTTTAAATAGGAAGAACATGTCAAATCACTTTTTTCCCCGATCATTTTCTTATGTGGTTAGAAATCTGATACATATCAGTCACCTGATATATGGCCAACTTTTTTTTTGCAATTTCATGTCATTTAATATTCACTCTCACTTCATATGTTTATAGGGGTGTGCGATATGTATCGTCTGCGATAATATTGTAATTGTTGTTTTAACGATGTACGATTTGACATCATCGAGTGTTTTTTGCAAAAAACATTCAAAACATCCCTACAGAGTGCAGGCATACATTGTGTAGTCTAGACTGCTGCCATACGCATTTAGTTCTTTCACTGCATGATTCAGTCTATTAATATACATTTAGAATGATCACAAATTCAAGACGGGGAAGAAAATGTATATATGTATACCACGTCATATAGTTTATCATTTTCACATGAAGAGTGCCTTTTTCTTCTCTCCAAAAATGCACGATTACAAATGTGATATTGATTTTTTACAACAGTTCAGTAAATAAGTTAAGAGACTTATGTTTTAGACACCATATTTCCTGTTTTTGTGCTATTTCGACAACAAAAAATAATTCCAAACACAACCACAATGCTGTTTTGCATCTCTGAGCAAAATGCGGTGTTTCATTCCTGAATGAATCATCAGATTAAATGATTCGGCTCAATTGCAATGACTCACTTGTTAACAGTGACTTGCCGCCACCTACTGGTGGTTTTTATTTCACATTCAGAGAATCTCTTATTATTTACATAATTTCAAATATCATTATGCAAAGTTAATAGACACTTCAAGAAAATAAAAAAACGGCTTTATAAAGGTAAAAATGCCCATAAAATGTAAAAATCAGTTAAAACTTATTGGAAAAGATTAATTTCCATCATTGTGAAACGACCACCACACAGAATATGAAGAATATCAAAAACTGTGAGTCAGCTCCCCACGGCAATCCTTAAGGTACCAGCACAATAACACATTCAGCAAAATCTCATCTAATTATCCTTATCGATAAAATCCCAGAAAATATCAAGATATTATTTTTTGTCAATATCGCACACCCCTAGTCTGTGCATGTAAATACTGTAAAGCATATAAAAAAATATCATGTTTCGTGGCGTTCTTGAAGTTCTTGCTCCACTAGGCTTGATTGTGTCAATATCTTAAACGTTTAAAGCGTGTCTGAATGTAAATAGACAGAATGTTTGTTTAAAGACTGGATCTGTGCATTACACCTTGCAGTGTGAATGCAGATGAACTTTACTGAACTCATTGAAATGTCTTGATTATGAATGAACAATTGTCTTTTGTAGGTAATTGAGCTGCCTCTGACCAATCCTGAGCTATTCCAGAGGGTGGGCATTATTCCTCCCAAGGGCTGCCTGCTGTACGGACCGCCAGGTCAGTCACTCTATTCTGCTTTTATGGCCAATTACTGATATGTATGTGAAATGGTACATTTTCACACAAAGTGCTTCATTTTTAAAGGCACTGGAAAGACCCTTCTTGCCAGAGCTGTGGCCAGTCAGCTGGACTGCAATTTCCTGAAGGTATGTTGATTTTGATGCTATAAACAGTTTGGTTCTGCTCGCACTGACACACTTAACACAGGACTACGGTTATGCTGTAAGGTCATAGTGTTGAATAAAGCATGTTGTTTATCAGGTGGTGTCCAGCTCTATTGTTGACAAGTACATTGGTGAGAGTGCCAGACTCATCAGAGAGATGTTCAACTATGCCAGAGACCATCAGCCCTGCATTATCTTCATGGATGAGATCGATGCTATTGGTAATGCTCTTCGGCTCACTGCAGTCCAAGCCTTTCTTATAACGCGTAATGAAACTTCAGTTGATTTAACACACTTTCTCTTTGAAGGTGGACGTCGGTTTTCCGAAGGAACTTCTGCAGATAGAGAGATCCAGAGGACACTGATGGAGGTATGGAGGTGGTTTGCAACTTACCTTGTGAATGAAGCTCATTAAATTAAACCTAACAAATATATATATATATATATATATATATATATATATATATATATATATATATATATATATATATATATATATATATATATATATATATATATATATATATATATATATATCAATGTACAAGCAAAAAAATTTTAGCAAATATTTCTGTCTGTCTGTCAGCTGTTGAATCAGATGGATGGATTTGACACTCTGCATAGAGTCAAGATGATCATGGCCACCAACCGGCCGGACACTTTAGACCCTGCCCTGCTGCGTCCTGGCCGACTGGACAGAAAGATCCGTAAGTTTGACTCTTTCACTATCATTCAGTGACTGTGGTAAGAAAACTTGAGCTAATTTTTCTTTTCCAGACATTGAGTTGCCCAATGAACAGGCTCGTCTAGACATCCTGAAGATCCACTCTGGACCCATCACCAAGCATGGAGAGATAGGTGCGCTTCAGGTTTTCTGGTTTGGTTTTTACATCTGCTACTTGAAGTACTTCCTTTTCCTCTCTCCTCACATTTCCTTTTGTCTCCAGATTATGAAGCCATCGTCAAGCTTTCAGACGGTTTCAATGGAGCTGATTTGAGGAATGTGTGCACTGAAGCTGGTAAGAAATGTCATATGCATTGCATTGTGCAAATTAAGGAGTCCTAAAAAAGCATTAAAGGGATAGTTCATAACAGTTGATTTTAAAAACTATAAATTGTGCACCATGCTAATATAATTAGGGCTAAAACTTTTGATAATCAAATAATCTGTAGATTGCCTTTGATTAATCAGATAAAAAGTCCAAATTTATTTTCAGTATTTTATTTTAAAATGTTATTCTGCATCCTGTCCAATGTTGCCCCCCCATACAATGTGTAAATCGACGACTACAGTGTATGTATTTATGTAGAATAAACTTCATGTGCAAAATAACTGTAAAAAATAAAGAACAACAAAAGCAGAGACTATACACACAGTCACTCATCGGAACATAGTAATTACATTACATTTATACCCCATTACAGTAGTCTCCTTACAGTTACTGCTCTCATTAAAATAGAATTACTTGCTTCATGTAGCATTTTAAACATACATTCAACATCCAGCAAGATGTATATTTAATATAGCAAAGTCAGAATTGTAGTGTTCATTTTTTTTATTGCGATCTGTATGTTTGGTGCTCCTTCTGTGAAGTTTAATGGAGATTCACTTAAGCGACATTCTAACATTTACACAAACTGCCAAGCAAGCCTACTTAGATCCTTATTAGTTTAAAGCACTGAATATGAAGCCTATGTTCATCTTGGGTCGTGCACTTTTTCTGCCACGTGAAGTGACTGTTGGATGGTTTTTCACGAACAAATGCGATTCATCAAATTCAGTAATCGTGTTCATTGATTTATCTACTTTATCAACTAGTTGTTACAGCCCTAAATATGATTTTTAAAACACATTTTGTCAGTATTTACTTTTTTTTTTTAAAATAGCTATTAGTGGAAATGGTTTGGGTCTAATAGCATGACGCTAACTAGCCGAACCTTGAACCTTTGAGCCTCTAGAATTCTCACTGTATGACTTCTATTTTTTATCCAACAGGTATGTTTGCTATTCGTGCCGACCATGAGTACGTGACTCAGGAGGATTTCATGAAAGCTGTGAGGAAGGTGGCAGATTCTAAGAAGCTGGAGTCCAAACTGGACTACAAGCCTATATAAAACCACATTTTTTTTTGTGCAAAGTATAAATGTGTGGGGTTTTCGGTCAGTAAACAGTACACTGTCAATGGACACAACACTTTTTTTTTTCTTTTTTTTTTTTTCTTAACTGCAATAGTTTTTTTTTTTTTTTTCAACATTTGAAAGCATTCTGATGTTCCATTTCCATTATTACCATCAAGTGACTTCAGCTGTTCAGTTAATGCATTGTTTACCCCAATTTGATAAAAATAATATTTACCTGTTGGCCACGTATAGACTTGTATGATGATACAGCTCTTTAGAAATCTGTGTGCCTGGCCTGCTTTTCCACATTATTAAAGTCAATGATTAAAGAAATAAATAAAATAAACTCCCATATTGTTTCCACAGTATCACTGTATCTCTCAAAATCCTTTGGTGGCGAAAAAAACTCCATAATGACTCCTTCTGAAATGTGTATTTGTTAGTTTAACCGATGTATTGAAAATAAAAATAAATATTCTATTCAACTTAAAATCTCTATATTAAACATCTTACAAGCACACTCAACTTCAAAAGCCTAAAATTTACAATTCTGGAAGAGTTCATTGCTCGGGTTAAAGGTCAGCTGTCTGCATCTCTTTATGTTGAAGATGCTACGTTTCCTTTTCGAATTTTGCCTTTCCAGCAAAGCCTTGCTTTTAATACTGGGTTTACACAGGTTTAGTCTTCTGTTAAGTCCTCCTCATCGTGAGCTGGTTGGTTAGCCAGAGCAAAAGATTGAAGGACAAACGCCCGGCAGATCGGACAGTGCTGGAAGTGGCACATGCAGCCGTCGCATACGCATGCATGTCTGCATGGCAACAGCACTCTGTTTATTGGTGCATTCTGACACACCACACAGTCCCTGCCTTGGGTATCAGGCCACTCCCCTTCTGAGTCAGACCCCTCCCCCTGCGCACCTGGCCTTTCGGGCTCTGGCTCCGCCCCTTGTGTGCTGATCAAAGGCTCTGTGGTTCCAGACAAGTTGCTGTTGTCTGCTGCCATGAAGAGAGGCTGTGGAAACGAACAGATCCCGCTCTAGACAAGGCACTTAATTAACAGTATATAATTAAACACTGTCCCATTTTGCTTTAGGGACACTAGGTGATGAAGGTTAAGTGTGATCAAAATGAGCATGCAAAAACTGATCCCATGACAATGTTGTGAGCCCGTTTTCATACCTTCAGATCGTACAAATTCCCTTGTGCTGTGAGGAGATACTGAAACAAGATTCTCGCAGAGAGTCTGTATTTGTCATCAGGAACGTGGAGGACTGTCACACCGGCCACCTAGAGAGACAACAGAATAACGGACTTCATCTTGTCCCATCAAGCAAATGATGAAGAAAAGACTGCTGCTTACAATATTGTAGTTGTCTCTGGTTTCCGGAGTGGCCAGCGTCAGCACAGCAACCAAGGGGTATCGATCCCGGGGGAGCAACCCAAAATCGCTTACTCCGAGATCTGGAGGCATCTGGGTGAAGTATTCTCCTTTTTCTTCTTTATGTATACTTACGCTATGTTAAGGACAAAGCATGAAATTGTGTTCCATCATATTAATTTAAAAATGTTTTATTTGTCACATAGGGGAGAGTGGGAGACATGTAAAATATCATATACAGATGCAGTACAGATTTAAATGTAGGTTATATAAAAACAAATACAAAAATTTAAAACTGAATATTACACTATTTTCTGGCTGGTTTACAAAAATGTCAGCAATGTGAATGTGCTTGTATATGTTTACAAAATGTTTATATTTCTAATAAACAGTAATAAAACATTTCTATTTCTAACTGAACATTTTATTCATCAATCTAGCTTTGCCATTACAAGAATATATTACATAATAAATTATATTAAAATATAAATATTTTATTTGTAACAATATTGCACAATATTACTGTTTTTACTGCATTTTTGATCAAATACATGGAGCGTTCGTGAGACATTAAAAAGCTAACTAACCCCAAACTTCTGAATGGTAGTGAACATTTTTATTATAAAGATAAATCATCATAATGGCATGATATAGTAGTTATTGTTTTTCCATTTATGAACAGTATATGGTATACATTTATGTGCAATTTCTTTTTAATTTATGTTGACATGATGAATGGTTTATTTATAGCATTTTTATTTATTTTTTTACTCATCATGATGACATGATATAGTTTACCTCTAATGCAGAGCAGATTTTTTGAGAAATCACATTTCCATAGTCATTTCAGTTAATGGCACACATCCGGAAATACATTTAGACATATTAGTTTAACCTCGATCTATTTTTTCTTTACCTTGAGGAAGATTTAAGTCAAAAGTGGCAGAGTTTCCCTAACTCTCCCCTGTTCTGTTGCAAAGATAATGTGAAATGTTATTACAGAGCTATTTCTAAGACACATGAAGAGGATACTTGAAGCTTTGGTGGTGAAGGTATCTTAACTCCAGAGCCTCTTGAAACAGCTCTGGTGTGCGGAGCCGGAGCCCGTGCTGGTGACTCTGAAGGGCCGCCTGGAGAGCCTGGACCCCACAGCCCCAGAAACAGCTGAGGACGCAGTCTTCAAGACAGTACGGCTGCAAACTCACACCCTCTGACACAATGAGAAAACACTTAAATATACTTAGCACATTTGACTCATTATGTATTGATTCAACATTGTTATTGTTAGTTTCTCACCAGTTACTGTCCCAGCCGTAGAGGCCATCTCCAAAGCGAAGGGATTGGTCACCTGCACCATCTTCCTCTCAGGGACAGCTGTTAGAGATTCAGTCTCATCTGAACTGCGTAAAATGACCGGGACATCAAATCCAAACTGACAGACGAGGCCAGAGTTAGTTAGACAAAGATTAAGGATGTAAACACCAACTTCTGCTTTTAAGAAGGAACTAGATAACCAGAGCTGCCACATTAAACTCATAAAAACATCAACTTCACACCTTAAAGAAGTCCAAACTTAACCCAAACCATCTAACACTGGACTAAAATGTAGTTTATCCAGATAAATATGAACTTACCAGCCCAACACAACAGCTACAGTGATAATGAAACAGACTGATATGACAGTAATGTTAAAGAGAGGAGAATACTCATACAGCATCACTAAAAACTCTGCGGCCATTATTAAAATGTTACATTAATACAATGCGCAGAAATGTCGGTATGTCCGATAAAATAAATGCTTTTTTTTAAAGTGCGCTAGTAGTCTTGTATCCTATGCAGTCTTGCGTTGGGCTGCCTGTCACCCTGCAAGACTCACCAACGTAAACTTCCGGTTGTGACAGCCGCTACGGTGTCCCAGAGGTCCAAATCCGCACATGACTCTAATACCGTCACGCATAGGGAGGAGCGTTATACAGCAAGCTAGTGGAGGGAAGTCCGATTCAGTCCGCGAACCGGCTCTTTTAAACAAATCACGTCAATGAACCGTTTCAAAAATAAATCGGTTTTGGTAACGTCATCACGTAACGCAGCGTCATTTTTTGATGTAAAATTGCACCGTCGTTCAAACCTTCTACTTCCTCTTCCTTTTTATTTTTATTTTTATTTTTATTTTTTACAGTCTATGGTTCAAACTCAAATACCGAACATTATACAATAATGCATGCAGAACTAAAGCAGAGCAATATTTTATTACATTATTGTATATAATAGCCTACACAAATGATAATAACTGCAATCGGGCATAAAGACATCAAATACATACAAATAATAATAATAAAAACCTCACGATTTATAAAACCATAAATAATAAAGAAATTTACTCACAAATATGTGACCATGGACCACAAAACCAGCCATAAGGCCATTTTTATTATTTTATAATTATTATTATTATTATTATTACTATTAGATATACAACATCCAAAAGCTGAATAAATAAGCATTCCATTGATGTGTGGTTTGTTAGGATATGACAATATTTGGCCGAGATACAACTATTTGAAAATCTGGAATCTGATATAAAAAAAAATAAAATAAATAAAAATAAAAAAAAAAAACAATAAAAAAAAAAAAAAAAATTTCCAAATATAGAGAAAATCGCCTTTAAAGGTGTGTAAATTACGTCCTTGGCAATACATATTACTAATCAAAAATTAAGTTTTGATATATTTACGGTACAAAATTTCTTAATGAAACATGATTTTTATTTGATGATTTTTGGCATAAAAGAAAAATCGATAATTTTGGACCCATAATGTATTGTTGGCTATTGCTAAGAATATAGCATGCTACTTTGGTTTTGTGGTCCAGGGTCACATATGAGTAAATATTTTCATTGAAAAACATCTCTATTCTGTATCTCTCAATAAATAAAATACCAAAATAAATGGCAAGTTGATTCATAGAGTTTTCACAGAAAGTACAGTTTATACTTTTTAAAGTATATGACGTTTTATATTACGTTTTTGCTTATTAGTAAAGTTGTTTACTGCATTTTAACCAAATTTATTAAAACAATGTTATTTAGAATAGGCCTGCTGCCTACTTATATTATTTAAGCCACATAAAGATAGAGTTTAAACAGTCTAAGCCTAGGCATATTCCAGTCCGCAGAAATAATATGTGATATTTCAAAAACAGCAACGGTTTTCGCCAAGTTTAACGAGGACTCGAGAACCGCTCGGACAGATTCAGCCGAGGACGACTCGTTCAGACTGATTCTGTGAACCGCTTGAACCAATTTATTGAAAAGATCCGACTCAACAGATAGACTCGTTCGGGAGTCGGACAGACGCCGCTACAAAGCAAGAGGGGCTCCACAGAGAGAAATACAGTCGGCATATTAATGGAGAGTGAACAGCTTGGCGTGTCCGCCATGTAAGTTGAGGACCGTGCGCCTGAATTCGCCGTTATTTAATGGAGTTCAAGTCCAGCGTGTGTGATTGACGCATCCGTACAGATGCTGGCCGCTCCGGTCGCGCCGGGGGAAGGAGAGGTTTTGACATCGTTAGATTTGTTGTTACTATAATCAGCTGACCGGTGCTGGAATCGCTCCGTTTGCTGTTTTCTAGAAAGCGGCGACAGCGATGAGCGCTTGTCAGGAAAACACGTCTTTGAGTTGTTCGCAAAGCAGGGAAAATGTCAGGGGCGGTGAATGGGGAAGGATGGAGGATGCGTGCGCGTCCTGCTTTGACGAGCCCACGGGCGACGCGATACGCGCCGGGATGGACGCGGTGCAGCCGGGCATAGACGGACATGTGCCGCTACCCCGAGGCCAGCGCCAGCTGATGCTAGGCCTGGTGGAAGAGGGTTTCGCCGGCTATCATGGCCGTCTCGGTTCCGACCCGGACTCCGATTATCTCGACATCACCGGAGACCTCAACTACAGCGAAAGTGACGGGAACGTCGCCACGAAAAAGCGCAACCGCTCCAACAGCTCGCGGCACCGCGGGGAAGTTGTCACGGAGCTCGGACCCGAGGAGGTGCGCTGGTTCTACAAAGAGGACAAGCGGACCTGGAAACCGTTTGTTGGACACGATTCTTTGAAAATCGAGCTGGCTTATCGCAAATACTGCGAACTTAATCCGAACGAGGTCAGACGGAGGGATGCGGGCGAAGAAGCTGAGGATTTATTCGAGGCACCGTCAGGATGCGAAGCACCGGAGGTCCGGAGACAGTCGGCGGCGGCGCTGGCAGCGCAACCGGTCCCCGAGAGCGCGGAGGCTGGATGCGCCACGGAAGAGACGGAGCTGGATTCAGAAAGCATCAACGTGGACGCAGTGTGCGTCCGTGGAGGACTCTACGAGGTGGACATCCACAAGAAAGACTGTTATCCTGTATACTGGAACCGTGAGTATTTTACAAGCCTACGTTCAAGAAAACAAAAATTATTTGGAAAACAAAAATAGATGTTTTGCAGAATGTTCATACAGCTCTTATATATACATACAACGATACCTGAGGCTGTCAAGCTCCAAACTCACCATGAAAGTATCCTAAAAGTAGTCTGTGTATATTTCAAATCATCTTGTGTGGGATAAAAACTGAAAATTTAAGTCATTATCAATCAATCAATCAATCAATCAATCAATCAATATATAATATATTCAAATATATTGAATATATTCTATATTCAGACTTGACCCTAAAAGTCATTGCATCAGATTTGATGTCAGTCTCGTTAGACTGAATGTGCTTTCTATCACATAACAACATACATTACGGTCTGTTCCTCAAATGGATTGCACTAGTCCTTACTAATGGAGCATTATAGTGTAACATCTCCTTTTGTGTTTGTAATAACATATGTGATAATAGCAGAACTTTTATTTTAATCTTTTCATTCAGAGGTGCAGACAGATTTCAGTGAATTATTGTGGGTAAAATCAGTCAATAGTAATCAGATATTTCATATTAAGGTGAAAATGTAAAGGGTGTTTAAGTTCTGTGCAACTGTAAAATTTGTGTGAAATTGTGAGCTATTAACACTAAACGATGAACCCTTATTTGCTCACTAAATTTTGGTGAGATTTTACTAATGTCACTGGACCTTAAAAAGAATAGTTCACTCCAAAATAAAAATGATGTCATTATTTACTCACTCTCAAGCTGTTCCAAACTTGTATGACCTTCTTTCTTCAGTTGAACCCAAAAGAAGATATTTTGAAGAATGTTGGTAACCAAACAGTTTCTGGCAGCCATTGACTTTCATAGTGGAAAAAAAAGCCTTTAGGGAAAATGCCTTCCAGAAACTGTTTGGTTACAGACATTTTTCTAAATATTTTGTGTTCAGCAGAAGAACGAAATTCATTCAGGTTTGAAACAACATGAGGGTGAGTAAATGATGACATTCACAACATTTTCATTTCTAGGTAAACTATCCCTTTCAGACTTCTATACACTACAATTTACAGTCTTTCATTTGTACGATAATTTGTATATCAGTGAAAATGAATTTAAGTGTTTGAGAAGACACCGCAAACTTAGCGAAAAAGAGAAATCTATATATTACTTTTCTCTAAATGAAACTTTATTCAAGCCACAAAAAATATCATAAAAGTTGTGTTGTCTAACGATTAATTGTGATTGATCACCTCAAAAATAAATGTTTTATTTTACATGATATATGTGTGTGTGCTATGTCTGTTTATTATGTATATATAAATGCATGCAAATGCATGTATATATTTAAGAAAAGTATTTAAGATTAAATATATTTATGATATAAATGTTATGAATATAAATATATACAAGTAAATGTATATTTATAATATATATCTGCCCAGCTCAATCAGAGCAGCTGAATCCTTAGCCATCTTCAAGAATCGGCTAAAAACTTGCCCCTTTTAGACTTTAAAAAAGAAACACCAACACTAGCTTCTCTATTCTTTTTGTATTTTATCTATTTTATTTTTTTATTATTATACAGTTAACAAAAGCAAAAAAGGCCTCTAAAACTAGCTTGCTCTATTCTTTTTCTATTCAATCTGTTTTCTTTTATTGTATAATTGAAAAAAGAAAACCTTGATATGTGTACTGCGTTAAGCTAACTGAGACTTATAGCACTTGCATATCATTGCTCTTTTGTTGATTTTGATTGCTTCCATTGTCCTCATTTGTAAGTTGCTTTGGATAAAAGCATCTGGTGAATGTCTAAATGTAAATGTAAATACATATACATATTTTCAAAATATATTCTATATGTGTGTGTGTTAATTTATACATAATAAATATACACAGTACACACTCATGTCCCAAAACTGTGGCCAAAATCATAGTCAGATGAAATGTTTCTTCAGAAACGGAAAACAATTCATACTGCTTGCATTTACAGAACAGGACCACATCCCAGTCATGAGAGGCCAGTGGTTCACGGATGGGACCTGGTTGCCACTGGAGGAAGAGGACAGTGACCTCATTGAACTGGAGCACCTGGACCGTTTCCGAGGCCGGCAGATGAAAGACACCTTTGACACGGAAGCGGTGGCCACCACGGTGGACAGCAAAGATGGTAATAAACCATGTTACGAATAGGAAGCAGGGTTAGGGAAGCTTTGTTATAGGGGCCAAGCACACAAAAAAGGCCGACTTAACATTGACGCTTAGTTCAGCTGATCTAGAGGCACGGTCATGAATGAACCACAACCCAACTCAGACATCCTGTTTGTCTCATATGACACACATTTAAAGTAAGTCAATCACTGGTGACATGTATACTACAGAAGGGCTATTGTTTGTCACTTGTGTTTGCAAATAGTCAAAAAGACCCTTAATTGAAATGAACTGAGTTGGTTAGGCATTACTTAACAGTAAGGTCATTTGAAACAGACGTGTTTGACTTCTGCCCTTAATTCACTCAGCCATTCACAGTCTGAAACTGAGCCGGAGCCACGTGGACTGGCACAGCGTGGATGAAGTGTACCTTTACAGCGATGCTACCACATCAAAGATCGCACGGACTGTTACTCAGAAACTGGGATTCTCCAAAGGTTTGTAACAATCTTGATTCGTAAGTACATTCTCAGTGGTGTTACTCATTAAAAAAGACTTTATAAGTGCAGTATTCTGTCTTAAAGGGATAGTTCACCCAAAAATGAAAATTCTGTCATTAATTACAAGGCTCAGAAACACAGTAATCCATGTGACATCAGGGGTTCAACCATAATTTTACGAAGCTACTAGAATACTTTTTGCGTGCAAAGAAAAGATCAAGAAAACAAAGGTCAGAGAGCTCTCGGAATTCATCAGAAATATCATGATTTGTGTTCCGTAGATGAACGAAGGTCTTACAGGTTTGGAACGACATGAGGGTGAGTAATTAATGACAGAAATTTCATTTTGGGGTGAACTATCCCTTTATGTTTTTTATTTTCTATTAAAATTGGAAGTTTGGGCAGGACATATTCACATGTTTATTTATTTTTTAAAATAGCCAATCCATAGTTGAACTTTAAATAACATGATAGCATACTACTATTACTATTTCCGCAAAATAAAAGTGTAGTACAGTATGTTAGTATGTTATTCCAAATTCAGTGCATGATTTGCTATTTGCTGGTTGAATGGGAGGGATTTTCACATTCTGTCTTGCATTTGATGGGACAAAAATCATCAATATTTTTTGGTGCAGTTTCCCAAGAGAAAGAGAAGTAACTTTTCAGTTCATGTATCTGCTGAAAGTATTAGAGTACACTAGACAAATAGACATGGACTGAAAGACACAACATTTTAATTTCACTGCAGGTTTCTGTAACTGAATGCTTTTGTACCATTAAATCAAGAGAATACATACTGACTGTGAATGTACTGTGCAGTTTTTAAAGTTATTATATAAAGTTAACTATTACTGAGATAATGTACTGTGAAAGAATATACTTAAGTGCAAATTAAATGTAATGTTTTCGGCACTTGTTAATTGCATGTTAATTCAAATGAAATGAAAATATATTTTATTTAAAATTTATTAAATGCAATTAGCTGATCTTTGGAGAACTTTTTTGACCCAGGAAGTACACCTAAGTACAGCTTTATATGTAATTTAATTATTACTTTTCTTTGAAATATGGTTAAAGTGCACTGCCAAATATGCTGACAAGCACTGATCTTAAACTAAATTATGCTTTAATGTAATTTCTATTGAAACCTGTATGTCATATATTTAATTATATTTGCAATTACACATTTATAATGCTGTACATTCACAATATAATACACTAGAGTTAAAATTATGAAGTATACAAGTAATCTACATATGCTTTAGTATTTAGTAAAGCTAAAATTAAGTGATTATCAATGTTACAAAGTAGCAGAGTTTCTTCCTTCATGTCTGGTTAGCATCCAGCAGCGGGACCCGTCTCCATCGGGGTTACGTAGAGGAGGCGGCTCCAGAGGACACACCCCCTGAAACAACGCACATAGTCTTTGTGGTACATGGGATTGGCCAGAAGATGGATCAGGGCCGTATCATTAGAAATACAAGCATGTGAGTCCAGTGATCACACAGCTGAATCTGCACAAAACCAGTCATCTAAACCTGAAACTAACTGATGCGTTTCACTGATGGACAGGATGCGTGACGCTGCCCGCAAGATGGAGGAGAAGCACTTTTCTGACCGAACGAATGAACACGTTGAGTTCCTTCCTGTGGAATGGCGATCTAAACTCAGCCTTGATGGAGGTATTGACTATGGACAATAATAAAAAACAAAGTGAATTGTGTTTGAAACCTATTGTCATTGATAGATAGTTTATTTATGATGAAGTGTACTTTTTCAGACACCGTGGACTCCATTACTCCAGACAAAGTGCGAGGTCTAAGAGACATGCTGAACAGCAGTGCTATGGACATTATGTACTACACAAGCCCTTTGTACAGGGATGAGGTGACATACAGCCACAATCCTCCATTCTTTCATTCATTTTCTCATAATTTTACCTTTTTTCAGCTCTCTAACCCATAATAAACTAGCCATGTTTCAAAATCTAACACATAGCACTGTACTTAAATTATGCATAATTATGCTGCCTTCTAAAATATCTTATCTTGGCCAAAATCTAAGGCAGCATCACATGTTTTTTTTTTTTTTTTTTTTTTTTTTTTTAAGAAGGTATTCCCATGTAAAAATAAATTACACATAAGCTTACTTAAAAGTTATTATGAAAATAGTATAATTATAAAATAATATATTTAAATGTGAACTGAAAGTATTTTTTTCAGACACTTAATTGCATGTCAATTGCAATTAACTAAAAAAGTATTATAGTGTAAGCTTTTACTAAATGCAAATAGATGAACCTTAGAGTGCCTTTGTGACCCACCTAAGTAAATCTTTAAATGCAATTTTATAATTCTATTGTCTTTTAAATATGGTTAAAGTGTACAGCCAAAGGTACTTTAATGTCATTTCTTTTGGAACTTATATGTCATGTATTTAAATATATCACATTTTCATGATGAAATTGGAATTTAGTATATGTTAAATATATTAATTTTAAATAACTATAGGTCAATATTATTTAAAATATATTATTTTAACCAGTATGTGTGTGTGCTATGTATTTTAGCTTATTGGAGTATTTTAGCTTAGCAACATTCAGTTGAAATCAGTTACTGAATTTCCCATGCACTTCACGTGTTTTTTTATTCAGTACCTATGTTCAGTGTTACAAGTCGTTCACTTATTAGGTTAAATTCAGAATGCATGCTAAGGCAGCTGTCTATGTAGGCAGAATACAGGATGGCAGCTCACTAGGTTTTGGAGCATAGCTATTCTCAGTCTCTTTCATGTAAAGTTTGACTAAATGTCCCACACTGAAGCACACTCTGTCCTACTATTTCCTAGTGCACAAATAAAGTGTCACAATTGTTCATTTCATGCTCACTGCACTTGCATCCTTAGATCACCCGGGGTCTGACCAAAGAGTTGAACCGACTCTACACGCTCTTTTGTGAGCGCAACCCAGAATTTGCAGAGAATGGAAAGGTGTCCATCGTCTCCCACTCACTCGGCTGTGTCATCACCTTTGACATCATGACAGGGTGGGACCCTGTGCGCTTTGTTCATGAAGAGGTGCCAGATGCCACGGAGAATGATGTTAGCAGACAAGAACGTCAGCTAATGGAGGATCTTCGTAACACATGCTTAAGGTTTACAACTAATTATAATTACACCCCCACTAATTTAGTAAATCTAATAATAATAAGCAGCACAATGATGATGCACATTACATTGAACTTTCTAGAACTTTTTTTCAGAGTTTTAACAGAGTTTAAAACCTAATACAGTGTTTTATGGTGGCTATTTCTCTGACTCCAAAAAGGAGAACTTTCCAAGGCAGGATTCCAGGATAAAAACAGAAAAATATTCCTAAACAAGTGACCAAAAAATAAATAAAAATAAAAATAATTAATTAAATTGATTTGATTGATTTTTTAAATTAGATTGATTTCCATGGACACTTTTTTACCCTTTATAAGCCTTATACCCTTTATTTTTACCCTTTATATATATTTACTAGTGTCAAATGATTAATCGCGATTAATCGCATACAGAATAAAGGTTTTTGTTTACATAATATATGTGTGTGTGTACTGTGTATATTTATTATGTATGTATATACACATGCATGTATATATTTTAGAAAAATACGTTATGTTTCAGGGCTCGCTAAATTTCAAATTTGCTGGTAGCCCTTTGGGCAGACATTCTTCAGATTTTGGTAGCCCAAAATGAATTTATGTAGACCAAAGTAGCATGAATAAAAACTTCAGTGATTGTTTTATTTCTTCAAATAACAAGTCAAATAAGAGTAGGGGTGCAACATGCATTTAAGAATCATGAATCATTAAAAGGTTTTTAGTTTTGTCTGCACTCTACTGCACAATGATAATCCCCTCTGTTAATCTGGTTTATGTGATGTTCCTCTCCAAAAATTAATTTCATATTTCATTTGCAGAATGAGGGATTTGGAGGATAAGCTTCGGCGTTTCCAAACCTCATCCTCAAGACCCTCTCCAGCCCTGAAATTCAAGGTACGTTAGTATAATTGTATCCTTCCTTTCTCCTTCTCACCTCCTGTTTGTGTTTGTCTTAATCAATAAACCATGTGATTTGGGGATGTAGGTGGAGAACTTCTTCTGCATGGGATCTCCTCTGGCTGTGTTCTTGGCTTTGCGAGGTGTCCGTCCCGGAACCAACAGAACACAGGACCACATCCTACCCAAATCCATCTGCCAGAGGCTTTTCAACATCTTCCATCCCACTGATCCTGTAGTAAGTGTGATTAGATTGCAGTGTATATATAGCTCAGGATCAGATTTCTCTTTTTACTGGTCCTTACTATGAGCCAGTTGGGAAACAGAAACTAGTCAGGAAATAAAATAATGAATTATAGCATTAAAGGGATACTCCACCCCAAAATAAAAATTTTGTCATTAATCACTTATCCCCATGTAGTTCCAAACCTGCAAACCTTCGTCTTCGGAACACAATTTAAGATATTTTGGATGAAAACCGGGAGGCTTGTGACTGTCCCATAGACTGCCAAATAAATTACACTGTCAATGTCCAGAAAAATATAACACATCGTCAGAATAGTCCATCTGCCATCAGTGGTTCAACCGTAACATTAGGAAGTGACGAGAATTCTTTTTGTACACAAATAAAACAAAAATAACGACTTTATTCAACAATTCGTCTCCTCTGTGTCTTTCCACATCACTGTAGCCATTTTGGAGAATATGACCTGAACGCAGGCAGCTTACGCTCTTCTGTGTCAGCCGTGACACAAGGATGTGCTGTTTTCTTTCAAATCAAAGCGTAAATACACATAGAAAACGTATCCTTGTGGCGCGGCTGACACAGAAGAGCTCATATTCTCCAAAATGGTGCTACGGTGATGCGGAGAGACACAGAGGAGACAAATTGTTGAATAAAGTAGTTATTTTTTTTTATTCACGTACAAAAAGTATTGTTGTCGCTTCATAACGTTATGATTTAACCACTGATGGCAGATGGAGTATTCTGATGATGTCTTTCATACGTTTATGGACCTTGACACTGTTATTTACTTGGCAGTCAATGGGACAGTCACAAGCCTCCCGGTTTTCATCCAAAATATCTTGAATTGTGTTCTGAAGATGAACAGAGCTTTTACGGGTTTGGAACGACATGAGGGTAAGGGATTAATGACAAAATTTTCATTTTGAGGTGGAGTATCCCTTTAAAATACATGTAATCATATTAATAGTTAGCTCTAATCTGTTGAAATTGTCCCTTAATTCTAATTCATTCAAAATCATTCTTTAAAATAAGTTTACCATTTCTTTGTAATTAAATGTAAACTTTACTAGTAATTTCTGAGTGAAAATAGTTTCTTCAATAGTTTTTTCAGTATAGTTCCTGTTATTGTAATCAAAGATATAGAATATCTGTATATCAGTCAGGAAATATAAATAACAATCAAATAAAAACAAATGGTTTCCTTTTAGGCATACAGGTTGGAACCTCTCATCCTGAAACATTATAGCAATATAGCACCTGTCCAAATTCACTGGTGAGTAAAATAATGCCTTTGCTAAATAAATGTAAAAATTAAATTCAAGTGTTAAATTGGAAAAAAATATTGCAAGCAAATAAATTGCTGTTTCTATAATGTACAATGCACTCTGTGACTGCATATATATTTGTACATTCATGTAACGATTGATTTTTTTTTTTAGGTACAACACCACCAGCCCCACACCGTATGACCAGATCCGTCCCACTCTACTGAATCCGTCAAAGGAAACTGCTTCTGTGTCTGATACAGAGAGCCTCCCAAGTCCCTGCACCTCCCCTCCACAGCCCCGCAGACACTACGGCGAGTCTATCACCAACCTGGGCAAGGCCAGCATCATGGGTGAGATGGAAAGAGAGAGGTCATTAAAGGCGTCCGGAATAGTAAAACACTTGCAGGGGTGAGCAGAATGTATAGTGTGCAGTGTAGGAGTAAGATTACACTTCCCAAATACTAAGATAATGGCAGTCTGCCTTTAATTACTGCATATCTGCAGTTTATAGCTCTTGATTTTAGTGCACAAAGCGATACATAGAAACAGCTCAGCAAAACATTGGATCAATAGGAAGCAATTAGGAAGTGTCGCAGAAACAACTGGATATTTGTAAAACCCCTGAGCAATAATATATATTATAGGCCAAAACAAAATGAACAGAAATTAACTATATATATATATATTTTATTTGATTCAACATAAAATGTATTACATATAAGCGTTAAGGCTATAACGGCCTTACATAAATTATGCAACATAAAAAAAGATAATTTGAGAAACATCTATTTTTTTTTTTTTGTTTGTTTGTTTTTGTTCATGCAATGGAAGTAATTGGTAACCATTCAAAATACCTTCACATCATGTTCCACAAAAATGTCATTCAGGTTTGAGGAAATTATGACATAATTAAAATTTTTGGGATAAACTATCCCTTTAAAGTTTTTTTTCCCCCTTTTTTAAATATTATAATACTCCATATAAGAAACTAAAACTGCCTGCAGGTGGCATAAATGTCTTTGAGTCATTCATTCATTCAGTTAGTTCAAACGGCTAATTCATTCAAGAATTTAAACAGCTCTCTTTATGAATGGGCCTTTGAATCATTGATGCAACCAATTTGTGTTGCTCGGAGATGCACAACAATTCTGCTGTGGCTTTATATGTAATATTTTTGTTGCCAAAACTGAGCAAAAGCAGACAATATTGTGTTTAAAATATAACACAATATTAACTTCTTATTTACTGAACTGTTGTATAAAATCACATTTGCTCTCATTATATCCGGGACAAACAGCACTCATGTGATATTGTTCTTGCTGCTTGTGTGATATCGCTTAGCATATGATATAAATATGAGACAAAAACTCATGGAGCAATTTTGCCCTAATATCTTGAATTTTGAAATAAGAAGTTTTCACAACTCTTAAAATGTAACGTTTTCTGTGCATACTTGCTTTTTTTCTCCAGGAGCGGCAAGTATAGGTAAAGGCATTGGCGGTATCCTGTTCTCCAGATTTTCCCGCTCTAGTGGACAAGTGGGTGGTGTGGAGGAGGAGCCATCAGACTCTGAAGGAGGGGCTTGTGAGAAAGGGGAAGATGGCCGGCTTGTGGAGTTAGACGATATAGTTGAGGAAAAGACAGAGGAGAAAATCGAGGAGAAGACAGGAGACACCAGCATGTCACAATCAGCCTCTGCCATTATGGATAACTCATCCTGTAAGCACCATCTACACAAAGAAATCATTGTGCAGTTTGATCATTTTCTCAGTACTCATAATTTCATGATTTCAGTATTTTTGTTTAGAAAACCTGTTTGGTAACAAACTATATCTTTGCGGTTTTGTTTGGTGCCTCTAATATTGCTGAAAATTGTTGTTTTTCCTGATAACTTTATCCTTTATTATAATGGAAACATCTAAGTAAAGAAAAAGTAAAAAGGTAAGAAATTAAGTCACATTGTGAGATATAAAGTTGCAATCACCAAACATAAAAGTCGAATTTGAGATATAAAATACATTGTAAAAATGTATCGCAGTTGCAAGATATAAAGTCACATTTCAGACATATAGAAATGTCTGAAGTCATAAACTAACAGTTTGAAGATATAAAGTAAGAATTCCAAAAAAAAAAACACAATTATAAGAAACAAAGTCACAATTGTGAGATATAGTCACATTGCTAGATATGAAGTCACAATGTGAGATACTGTATGATATTGCAGTTCTGAAAAACAAAGTGACAATTGCAAGATATAAAATCATGCCCCATAAGATATAAAATCATAATTATCAGAAACAAAGTCACAATTGCGAGCTATAAAGGTATATCACATTTTAAGATATAAAGTCACAGTTCCAGGAAATAAAGTTGAAGTTATAGGAAATAAAGTCACACATATGGCACATAAAGTCACAGTTACGAAAATAAGTTACGATGAGATGTAAAATCACATTACAAAATATATAAACAATTCAGAGTGGTACATTTGTAATTTGCAACATGTAAACTTACTTTGTGTGGTTATGAATTCAAATTGTTAGATACAACATTGCAATTATGATAAAGACGCAGTTGCGAGAAATAAAGTCACAGTTTTGAGATTTATTTTTACTCTTGAGGTTGAAATGGCTTCCGTAAGGATTTTCGATGATTTGTCAAATTTGCTTTTGAGTAGAAAGTCAAACCTCCAGACCTTCAAAACGCGTGACAATGAAATTCTTCTTGTTTTGCAGTTGAGCTCGAGAACCGCATCGACTTTGAGCTGAGGGAGGGTCTGGTGGAAAGCCGCTATTGGTCAGCGGTGACGTCACACACAGCCTATTGGTGCTCCCACGATGTGGCTCTGTTTCTGCTAACATTCATGTACAGGCCAAATGAAGCGATTGACATGCCAGAGGACAACCCTGAGTCATAATAAACACACATATGAACTCTCACACAGCACCACCCTCGATCACTCCCTTACCTTAGTTTAGCAGACCTTGTTCACTGTGCATCAGAGATCCTGTCCTTGCCTTGTTTTCCCTTAATTTAGAAGCACACCCATGGAAGAGACTTGCTCTCTCCACTACATACCCAGACTAGGATTGTTCTTAACCTCGATGAGATAGTGGTTGCATCTTGGAAATTCTGGCTATTCGCATCTTGATAATTCCCAAAGCAGCAGACTCTTCATATTGACTGATGTGTATTGACTTAAGTTGTGGTTGTATAGTAGGACTGACAAAAATCTGCTGAATTGGAGGTTCACAATCAGAAGTTTTTTTTTTTTTTTTTTTAGAAGTACATAAGATGTGTTTTCTTGTCTAAAAATAATAGTTTTAAAAATGTTTATAAATTAAGCATAAATACTATATGTTTACATTATTTAGATGATAAAACACAATCTGCATCACTCCTAAACGTGGCCAAATGTTGAGTTGATAGTTGATCGGAGCAGTGCACATAGATTAATTCAAATAGAATAACCATTAGTAAACATATGGTTCACTCAAAAATATCAATTCTGTCATTATTTGTTCACCCTCATGTTGTTCCAAATTCGTGTCATTTTCTTAAGTGGAACAAAAAGAGATATTTTGAAGAATTGTACTAGTTGCTCTTTTACATGCAGTTACATTGAATGGAGACCAGTGTTATTTTAGTATCATGGATATGCTATTACAGATTTTATTAATATTTTGAGTTTTTATTTATTTATTTACTTGTTTTGATTCTAATTTTAGTTTATTTATTTAGTTTAATTTTATTTCATTTAGTTTAGTTTCAGTATTTTATTTTATTATTATTATTATTTTTATAAAATGAGAAATGTTGGCAAATAGCTGTAATAAAACAGGTTTATATTTTATTTTATTTTATTTTATTTCAGTTATTTTAATTCAAGTGACGAACCGGTTGAAATTTACATTTTCATTCTCTAAAAATGTTAATATCTGCCCTAGCTCTCCTTTCCACAGTCATGAGTGGAGTAGCAGTGTCTGAATCATGAATTAATCTTTATTTGATTTAGATCTTAACTGATGTAGTTGACAAAAAACTACATTAAATTCAATCTTTGATCCAGTTACCAGTGAATAACCACTGACCTTTCAGTCTGTTCCCGAAATTATTTTCTAGCTTCAGACGACTTGAAACATAGTTGTATGGATCCCTTTTACACCTCGAAAGCCTCAGTTCCCATTTAATGTAACTGGAAACTGGCTCTATTGATGACAGTGGATCAACTTAGGCTTGTGACGCTTTTGGGAAACGCAGCCCAGAGCATTCTTCAGAATTTCTCCTTTTGTCTTCCATGGAGGTCATACTGGTTTGGAACATCATGGTGGAGGATCACAGAATTTGTGAACTATTCCAGACATTTCCATTCCTTTTCCTTCTTCTCTTTCCAATACATTTGAGGCATTAATTTCTCCTCTGCACTCGCATGATAGACACTGAAATCTGCATATTTGAATGCGCACTTTGCTATGATCACCACTGAATTAGAGTTTATGCTTTAACATGCATGAAAGACAAAGTCTGGATGTTTTCCACTGAACGCCTAACAACTGGATCTCCTCTTAGTCCTGTCCAAGTTGAGACACTTTACATTTTTCATACGTGGCATTCTCTGCAGTCGGCATATCAAACATGTTACTTGTCATGTTGTTTATAGCCCTAATGAAGCGTACTGTCACAAAGACATTGCCATTTTAAATTCACACCATCGTTTTTGTTACGTCCATGTTTTCTGTATTAATTTTGTATGATTCGTTTACAGTAATCCTGAAAATGACCCCATGCCTTTACGATGACAAGCGAAAAGCACTTAACATTTCTCCTTACCTCACCCTTGAATGTGCCAATAAACTGAAGAGTGCTATCTTCATCAGGCGTCAGAGGGAAACGTCTACATTATGTGCATATATATCAGAACTGGACTCCAACGTGTCTGTTCATGTTTAAGCTTCAGTGAACACAGAGCTGTTCCTCTTTTATGAACCTCGTGTTTTTCATTAAAATTGATACTGACCGCCTGCTCTGTCTCATTCTGTTAATTGCTTTTAAATTCTGACTTTATAGGTAGGTATCAGCTACAAGCAGAGTTGCTGTGGGCCTTGATCAGAATAAATGGAAAACAATGCAACTTTATTAATCCCTGAGGGGTGATTCAGCTTTAACCATTAATAATGAGTCATCAAATAGAGACACTGAAGCTGTTGTTCTCAACTGGGGGTGTGACCCAATAAACAGGTCAGCAATACAATACATTTTTAAAATGGAAGGGTAAAATTGTTCCATACATTTAGCTGTTAATGTCAAATTTGCATTCTATCAAAATAAACAGTATTTTGGTGTAAATCCACCTGTCTTTTGATAATATGCCCAGTATACTGATACAATATTTGTGGCAGTTCTTATGTGTGTTAAGCTGTTTTGCTTGTTTGAGGTCAGTTTTGTTTTTTGTTTTTTTATTATTATTAATATATTTTTTACAAGATATTTATAATGTTACAAAAGATTTCTATTTCAGATAAATACTGTTCTTCTGACCTTTCTATCCAATAATCAGATAACCCTGAAAGAATGTATCCTGGTTTCCACAAAAATATTAAAGGGGTCATATGACATTGCTAAAAAAGAAAATTATGTTGTGTATGGTGTAATGAACTGTGTTTATGTGGTTTAAGGTTCAAAAAACACATTATTTTCCACATAATGTGCATTATTGTTTCTCCTCTATGCCCCGCCTTTATGAAACGTGTCGATTTTTATAAAGCTCTTCGGTCTGAAAAGTGAGGTGTGCTCTGATTGGCTAGCTATCCAGTGCATTGTGATTGGCCGAATACCTCAAGCGTGTGACAGAAATGTTACGCCCCTCACCATACTGTGATGCCGTCTCCCGGTGCGATGAAACAAAACCAATAAAACCCATTACAAAAGAGGCAGTTGTACCATCCAGCGGGGACATAATTACTGATTATAATGACTTGTACTGTCTTTTAACGTGATGCGTTGCATCGTGCTGTGTAAACATAAAACCATGTCTGCATTTGTGATCAGAGAAGCGACAAACAACAAGCACTACTCTACACTGCTCAAAACTCGCGTTTGAATCATCAGTGGCAAATCCTAAATATGAAAACGTACTTACAGGCTGTGAGTCAGCATTATTTGTCAGAACACCGGCATTGTGGTCTACTCTCCCAGAAAACAGTCCTCCTCCTACGTAAAATGGGCTGCATACATCTGAATATGTGTTGGACTGTTCTGGAACAGTGTTGTAAATACAACTTAACCACTGATTTCTAGTTGTGTCCTCTTTTGGAAGACCAAACAAAGTAGTTTCACTTTCACAACGAAACACACAGCGTCTCCACGATATGACAGTGATGGCAACAATACTACAGCAGAATAAAAGTTACGCCTTCTTTCTTTGCGTGAACGTTTGGGCGGCGTTATGCAAATCGTCCCACACAGTGACGTAGACATGTTGGGGCGTGTTTAAACAAGGCGTTTTAGGAGGGTGTGGATGAGTCTTAACTTTTATAAAGAATATCTCTTTGGGTTCGACACTTTAGTCTTTGCAACTTTAGGGATCTTATCTATTCTCGAACAGCTTGTAACACTCCAAAGAGAAAGGAAAACTTGAAATTGCATCATATGACCCCTTTAAGAAGCTGAAACTGTTTTCAACCATGAAAATAATAAGAAATGTTTTTTGAGCACCAAATCAGCACTGTGACACTGAAGCAGTCATATTTTGGCATCATTGAGATAGTACTATAGATAATCTAAAGACTTTTTAATAATATTTTAAATTATTATTATTATATTTATTTATTTATTGTGGGGGCCAGAGCACTAAGCACCTGTTCACTGGAATTGTTCCATTTATTATTATATTTTGTATTTTATATTTTTCAGTTTTAGTTTCAGTTATATAATAACCCCACGATGAAGACTGGAGTAATGGCTGGTGAACATTCAGTTTTGCCGTCACATTACATTTTAACATATATTAAAAATATGATATACTATTTACAATATTACAGTTCTACTGTATTTCTGATCAGAGAAATGCAGCCTTGTTGAGAATAAGATACTTCTTTAAAAAACTTTAAAAAAGATACTGCGTACATATTGTATTATATTTTATTATATCATTAGATACCAAATGGCATAAAATCCCTATTTATCATTTCATTCATATGTGTTTGTTTGTTTATTCATTGAATTATGTATATATTCTAGTGCTGTCAAACGATTAATCGCAATTAATCGCATCCAAAATAAAAGTGTTTGTTTACATAATATATGTGTGTACTGTGTATATTTATTACGTATATTTAAATACAAACACATGCATGTATATATTTAAGAAAAATGTGTTATGTTTATATATTAAACATATTTATATATAATATAAAATAGAAGAATATAAATATTAATTTTCAAAATATGTACTGTATGCGTGTATACATATATACATAAGTATACACAGTAAACATACATATATTATGTCAACAAAAACTTTTATTTTGGATGCGATTAATCGCTATTAATCTTTTGACAGCACTAATTCACAATTTATGAAGTTCAGTTAAGATGATATGGTAGAGAATTCTCTATAGTGATTCCAGGGGAAGAAAAAATAATAATTCAGCAGTCCCTTATAAACCTCTGTGTTTCAACTCAACAATGAAGACACGTTTCATATCAATTTATTCAACTGTTGATAAAATTAGTCTTAAGTCTTCCAATCAGCCCTCAAACCAACCTGCACGTGATCATCACCGTTAGTTTCCTCTGTGTGTGTGTGTGTGTGTGTGTGTGTGTGTGTGTGTGTGTGTGTGTGTGTGTGTGTGTGTGTGTGTGTGTGTGTGTGTGGCTCTGTCTCAAGTAGCCTACAAGCCGCTAAACTAGACAGCATGTTTGAGCTCAACAGACGCGTCTATGATCCCTAAAGTGCTCTCTCAGTAGTGAGCTCACTAGGATACAGCACACAGCCTGCGGGTTTTCTGCGGGGCTTGCCACACGCCCAACAGTCTCTCGTGAGATGAGATGCGGGATAAAGATGGCTTGAGGCGCAGACACAGACAG